>NC_056730.1:755024344-755231844 GCF_019279795.1 Protopterus annectens | reverse complement strand
ATATAAGGAGATACAATATATATCAGCCTGGAAGGAGCTGGTAGACAATCGCAACTGATTTATTAAGGATGGCCTACACCTATTCCCCAAGGCTTTCATATGTTGAAAGTTGTCTGCATGCTCATACTGCCTATTTCAGGCAACAACATGTTGGGAGGGTGGCCTAAAGGTTAAGGTGTTTGCCTTACAAACACAAATTGCAGGGTTTGAGTCTCACAAAGGATAATTAGCTAGGCTTAAAATGGCTCGCAAGGGCAGTTAGCTTAGTACTAACCTATGAACTAAGGCTTCCAATATAACAAATAGAGTCCAGATAGCATAAACATATTGTTGCTCAATGCTAGGAGCATTAAGAAAATAAAAACTCTGTGCAAGCACTTCTTATTTGAGAAAACATTGATAAATGTATCATTACAGAGACCTGGCTCATGAACAGTATAAGTACTCCATCAGTGCATGGCTTCAATGTCTAACCCACACTCAGACTCATCACATTAGATAAAGGCACTAAAGGCAGATGTGTCTCCATGGTATTAAAAATATGTCACCTCTAAATTCCTTAGACAAGATGATGACATGGAAATCCTTTATATCCTATGTACTTAATATTACAAGTCTTCATATCATATCATAGCTAAATATAGGACCCCAGCTATGCCATCCTTGGCCCATACCTCCTATCAAATCAGTATGAATTCCCCATGCCTTAAGCCAAGCACCATTCTCCTAGGAGAATTCAGTCATGCCTTCATTAACTGGAAGATATATGCATCCTTGAACATGTATGCTCAACAATCTCTGCATTTCATCAGTACAAATTTTCTGGACCAGTTAATCCACATCCTAAATGGGGTGTTAAAATCCTGGACTTCATACTTACTGATATGGGGCAGCTATGTTCCCCATCTATTCAAACTTCCTTTCTGGTGAAATAGGACCATAAGTCAGTGACATTCACCTTAAGGCTGATGCTGGATGCATCTTCCAGTACCCTTGTAAGCAAGAATTATGACAAGTCTAATCTACTAAATTTGAGTTATGACCCAGCTAAATTCCTTCATCATCAAATACCATGCACATCTGTATTTAACATCTGTTAACCGGGAAAGTCAGACTTGGAACAAACCAATTTTCAGCAGAGGCCTGGGGAGAAACACTCGTCTTTGTAACATGGAAGGAAACCGGAGCACCAAAGGAAACCCATACCGGAGCACCAAAGGAAACCCATACAAATGCAGGGAGGGCATGCAGACTCCTCATAGAAGGCACCTCAGCCGAGAATCAAACCAGAGAAGCTTTTGCTGTGAGGTGACAATGCTACCACTACCCCACTGCACCATCTTGCCATCACGGATTCATAGCTACATCTATCACCCTCAGATGTAAGTGCAATTCCATATTCAAAAATAAACTCTTATGGTGGAATCTTAATATAAACAAGCTGTATAATAAAAGAAAATAAGTCATCACATATAAAAATAAATTTAACTCTCAAGATGCCAATAGCACTCTTTCTAAACTTAACACAGAACTCTAGTAGACCCTAATCAAATTATTCAAAGCCAGAAAAGAGCCACTTGGGCAAAGGATAACCGAAAAGCCTTCTTTAACTATATTAGTTACCCCAGAAACAATGCTCAGCACTGTGTACAGCTAATAGTAAAGGACATCACATACTCAGACCCCGATGGGCATAACAATGTACTAGAAGGAAAATTTCACTCAAACTTCACATCACTCACTGCTCCCATATTCCTGCATTGCATACTTACAACTACATCCTGCAATGCTACCAAAAACAAATCATGAAGCCACTATCCAAGGCCAAAAACACTACCTATATGGGACTAC
Organism: Protopterus annectens; assembly: GCF_019279795.1. Taxonomy (NCBI): domain Eukaryota; kingdom Metazoa; phylum Chordata; order Ceratodontiformes; family Protopteridae; genus Protopterus; species Protopterus annectens. The sequence continues at coordinate 755,229,993 of NC_056730.1, read as the reverse complement.
TAAGAGACAAACTCTGATTTGCATATAGAGCCTCAGCAGATCCTGTGCTGTCACACCTAATACACATTTGCATGTCCAGTTGTAGTATGATCACCTGGCAGAGGGATTTCAAACTCATTTGTAACATAAATAGAACAAACTGGAGGGACAGGTATGTATCGCATAGAATACCTCTTCTAATAAGCCATTTTCCATTCCACATAAACCAAAGTACTTCTCTTAATCTATTCAAATGTAATTTAGATGAATGGATAGGAAACCACAAATGCATCCCCAGTCTAACACCAACATCGAACATGGATAGAGGCAGCAAGTAAATGTTCCAACATGTCCTTGTTCTGCCCACCTCTGGGTTATTCATATGCAGAGTATAAGAGTAAAAAACTACTATGGGAATGTAGGCTTCTTATGGTTCTCAAAGATCATTAGTCTAGTAAGTACTTTTGAACCTATGAAGCTATTATGGGAAGAGGCAGGAATAACCTGAGCAACTTGACAAAATTTTGTTTACTTTATCCTTGGCTGGATTTATACATAAGTGAACTAGCTGGCTGCCTAAGATGCTGTTTGCCTAAGGGAGCTTTCCAGTGCATTCAGCTAAAGTATGACTGCAGCACCATGCTTGTTTGGCAGTTAAATGGCTATGAGAGCTATCTCTTCTTACTTTTGTACTTCTCCTCAGCCAGACTCTATTCATTCATGTGTTGATTGACCCTGCATTGTTTCGAGGCTGGTGAGGGCAAATACCAGACATTTGAGAGGAATGATCTCCCTGTACATTTTTATACAAGTTAAAATGCTGTTGCTGTCATTTGGACATTGGAGACAAAAATCAAACGACATACTTCTGTTAAAGGTACTATAAAACGTACTAGACAAACAGTAACACTATTTTAGGAGCATAGGTACAGTGATGAAATTATGTCTTTTTTTTAGTTGTGCCTTCTCATCACATCTGAAGGTATATTTATTTGTACTGATTCACACCCAGAAGCCTTTCATTTGAACTGTAGATGATCTTCTGATCCTATTGCTAGTAAGAAAAAGAGAGTGCTAGAGAGAGTACATTTTCCTTGATGAGTTAACCTCTCAGAAACGATACAGCTTACAGATGAAAAAGGTCCATTATATATCTATAAGTAGTTGGGAGATAAGTCTTACTCATTCAAAAAAATAATTTTCTATTATTTTCGGGGAGGAGTGACTACAGCTGAAAATGTAAACAAGTTTTATGTGTATAAAATAGTTCAATGAATAATCTAACAAACTTAGGACTTACACTATCCATTTTAAAGTTTACGAAAAATACATCACTGGAGAACATAGAATATTTACAAAAAAAGTTATCTAATGACCGTTTAAATATTGAAAAATCATTTGCCAAACTTAACCGTCTAGTTAATGAATTCCGCATCCTGCCCTTATATGAAAGATCTCTTTAACTTCAAATTGGAGGTAGGAATTCTCACATCTAAATGTTTATTCCTTGTACCAATACTATGATCAATAAAGTCCGTATCTAATATGGCAGCCAATAATTTTTCCCTAAGGCATTCATATACTACATCATAATAATGTCACCTCTTAGAAACAAGTAAGACAAAGAATGCAAAGACAAATATGCCCATCTTTATTTATAGGATAAGTTATGACAACCATCTATCTGTCTGGTAAAGGTTTTCTGTTTTATTTTATTATATATAATTTGTCCAGGTAAAAGTATTTGGAAAGGTACGAACAATCTAGGATGGTGGAAGAGAAGTAGTTGGTATTAAAGGGCTCTAGCTGCAAATTATAAGTTTCCTGATTGGAATGGTGTTTTACAACTTATATCTTAAAGTAAGAAAGTAATTTAAACAGCTCCCTAAATAGTTTATAGAGATATGTGAAAATGAAAAGTTCCTGATAGTTCTACCTTACCGGCAACCATCAGTGTCCTAGTATGGGCACTAACTTGCAAAACTTGCAAACTGACAAAGAAACTTACCTGTAGGTAAGCATGCTTGTGTATATGTATGTGTGTAAGTGTGTGTGTGTGTGTGTGTGTGTGTGTGTGTGTGTGTGCGTGTGTGTGTGTGTAACTTTTCTATATTTTGTGATAGTCCTGCCTTTCAGAAGCAGCATCAGTGTGTATATGTTCAAAAAGTAACATCATATATGTTTACCACAATATTGCATTGTCATCCCCTACAAAACTAGGCCAGATTACAGATGTGAACAACATATCACTGTATCTTGTATTGGGGCTGGGGACAGTGTGTTAATTATTACTTTATTTTTTTATTACAATCAACCCTCTGAGTTATGTACAATATGTCACTATACCTTGTTAAGGCCTGTGGGCAGTGTGGTCATTCTTTCTTTACCATCCCCTGCACCGGAGGTGTGCACAGAAGATAACTAAAGCTTATCTAGGAGAAATTTACTGTTTAGGAGTACCACCTTGGAATAAAATAGTAATACTAATATTATTTTCACTTCCCCCACAATCAATCATCAGACACGTGTGCGTGTAGTTATTATTTGTAGAGTAGAGTAAGGAGGGATGCTCTTCTATACATGTCACAGCAACAAGTTGAACTGCGTTACTGTGTTCCATTTGTTCTTTTAAGTTTTCTCCCAGTTTAGCATCGGAGTGGTGCACAGAAGGTGGCTACTTTTGTGGGTGGGGGTGAGGATGCGTACTGTATACATGTTTAACAGGAACCATATAAAATATACGACTGAGACAGTGTCTGCATTCACCTCAATATAACACAAGAGGGTTACACAGAAGGTGTCTATCTTATTTTGGGGGGGGCAAGATAAGTAGGCAAGCACTATGTTGAGATATCATATATGTATTCTTAAAAGCATTTTATTGTGAATTATTTTGAACACAGCTTATCTCTTTGTAGATAGGAAAGAAAAGGTTACATTTCTTTCTTTGCTCATATTTTGTGGTTCATTAACAAAATATGGGAAAATAGCTCTTAACTGCTCCCTAATGCATCAATAACCCCACGTACTCTGGGTCCCTGGCAGCTCTCTGGCTTAATTTATTTATTTCACAGTTGTCACAATGCATTGCTGGACATTTAGGTTATGTTGAAAGGGCATAGGAAGAAAAGCAAAGTTAAAGAGTAATGCATTCCTCTGCTTGCAGATGGTGTTCGTTCATGAAATCACTGGATCAAAAGGATGGAAAAGAGCTCTGAAAGGAATCTAGTTAAAATGTTTTAATAGAATGCAGGAAAAATCAGAGTTGTAGAGTTATGAGTTCCTTTCCGTTCTCATGCTTTTTGTTAATACCATCATTGGATCAAAAGGTTGGTTAATGGCTCTAAAATGCAGCTCACAGTATGTATAACCCATTGCCAACAGACCTCATCTTGGTTTGATTTTTTATTTCACAATTACTATTATGCACTGCTGGCCAGTTAGGGTGTGTTAAAAGAATGCAGAAAAAATGAGGACTAAAACAAAATGTACAAAAAAAAGTAGAAAAAATAGGCCGGATAATATGAAGAGGCCATAGGGAAGGGGAAAATAAGTGAGTGGTGGCACTGGGGGTTATGGGGGGAAGTAAGAAGTGGCACCACTTTCATTCAGGGTGCCATTTTACCTAAGGCTGGCCCTGACTGTCTCATGAAAATACTGTCACTGAGATGAAGAAAGGGGAGAATATAGAGTCACTTATCAATAATGTGCTAGAACTATAATTACTGAAATGTAAGTATTGTTGATATATGTATATTTGGTTCCACTTCTAACCATCGAAATTTCAAAACATCGAAGTTCTGATCATCGAGACCAGAGCATCAAATTTTGAAACATCGAAGGTTACATGTGTAACCAAAAAAAAAAAAAAAACAGAAAAATTAATTTTAACAATTGTATGCAGCCCCCCTGCACCCCACACACACCCTACTTTAATATTCCAACTCTGAGACTGCACTACAGTGGAGTAAAGGGAAATCTCCCATTTAGCGCTATATGCAGAAGAGCTAAACGGGAGAGTTTCCGTACCCTATCTGTAGTACCATCACACAGATGGCACATAGACACACACAGTATGCAGGGCACCTTGGTGCCCTGCAAAAACACAAACATTATCCCACCTACACTTACCTTTTTCTTCCCCTTCAAACCTTCGATGTTTTAAAACTTGATGTTCTGGCCTCGATGATCAGAACTTCGATGTTTTGAAATGACTTCCCTGAACTTATGAAGGTCAGATTCACATTTATAGTGACAATATAAGGAATAACTGATCTTTACATGCCATCCAAGCTTTGGTATGCAAAATATTCCAAATAAAATGTCTGCACATTTATTTATTTATTTTGTTGTTGTTGTTTAGGAGGGATATACCATATAAGGCAGCATAAGTTTAAGTGATGAATAGCGTCAGCTACTGGCATACAATATAAAGATTACTTGCCGATGGCCATTAAGGTTGAAAAATATCTGCCTGAATTTGGTTATATTACAGTCTTAAAAAACAAAAGAAAACAGTCTTACCCTGTTCAAAAGTACATGCTCACACAGAGAATCTACCATGACAACAGGCACCATAAAATTAAGCTCAGTCATAAACATTTGATTTGGATATTCTCTCAGATGAAAACCAGATTTTTTTTAATACCGTAGTACCAAAAGTAATTAGCACGATATCTTAGCAAATGCATTATAAAATCACACTTTCTTCCCAAATGCAATTTAAAATTAACTGGAACAGCATTCACTTGTAGCAATAATAAAAAAAGTTCAAAGTTGAGTATATCAGAAAACTACATGGTTAGGCTGAAACCTGAAACTGTCATTACATGAACTTGGTAATGATTAATATCAAAGTGAAGTGAGAAGCAGATTTTGCACACAGATGCTACCCTCTCCACCCCTGCTTAAAATGTTAGAGATGAGTTACTTTCTGTGCTATTATTGTGCTATTACAAGGGCAATTCAACACCCACAGAAAGATAAGATGAATGAGACTTTGTATATAAGATGAAATGGGACTCCAGATACCTCAAATCAAACCCTGCAGGGTTACAGAAGGTCAGATAAAGTGAAAAAAGCATGCTGTAATGTTTCCTCATATATATTTTCTATTATATATGTCAGCTGTGCCTATAATCACTTTCTTCTTGCAGATGACATTTATGAGAAGACTAAATTTTGTCTTCTTTAATAGCATCTTTTAAATATCAGTAGACTCACTAATGTGCAATATGTGAGAAAAAAAATGAAATGGAATTATTTTGCAATTCTTTCAGTGCTACATAAACATGTAAATGAGTCCCCAGCTCTAATCAGCTCAACGAAGGTCAATGCTTCCAGCTGTCAGTTTATGTCTTCATGTAATCATGTATAGCTCTTTTCCTTTGCCTGTTGTCTGTTTTCATTTTCTTCTTTGTCCTAATACCTCATTTTTTTAAGTTTTCTTTTTTTTTTCTGTAGGCTAATACCTGTTACTTTAGTTATTCACCAGACAGCTTTGTTGCACTATCTTTCTCTTCTAAAAACTCATGTAAGAAATTCTAGAGACTGAAGAGTTCAAGTGCTCTGAAATGTGAGGCTTCACAGCTGTCCCTAATCGCATGCACAAGTCAAGCTTGTAGGCTTTCTGTTTCAAGCCTCATCTGCCTGGTATGTTGTATTTCCTGCACTGAGGATCAAGTAGCAAAAGGTGTCACAAAGGTCCTTGATATATGGCCACTATTCTAAGTTTCCTTGTATCAGGTTTCACACTAAGAACACACTCCCATCACTTCTGATCTGCAGCTTATAGACACATGGTAGCATGTGCAAGGGCAGAGGTCTACTTTCTTTCATGCTTAAGCAGCGTTAAGGAATTAACATTTCGAGCATCCGTACTTGTCACATTTAACTTCATCATACTGTGCTTTACATGCCAGCATGATTACTGATAGTATATATCTTGAATCACTTGCATTTCATAGCTGTCTTCATAATAGTGCAATGTTAAACAGTACAGTTATGGAATGTCATGCATAGTACAATATGATACACATGTATTTTATACCTAATGCAAAATTAACAGAATATGTTTACCTTGCATATAGTGTAATATAATATAATATTTAAGTGTGAGTTATGTTGCTATTTATTTATGGTTACAGTGGTTTGTACACAAGGGCAAAGCCACTGTGATCAAATCAATAGCAGAACTACATCACAACAAAGCAAACACTTATAAATGTTTTAATGGTAGTATCAACAGAAAATTCAAAAAAAAAAGATGAAAACATATCAGTTACCATTTCTTTAACACTTTATATTGTTTTCCATTGTTTGCTAACAAAGTCCAGAAGCAACTTTAGGATGGAAATAAGAAGTTAAATTCAAATAACTTTAGAATAGCAGTGTGCATATCTGCACTTTTGAAAGACAAGTGAGAAACAGGATGTGTCTTGTCATACTGCAGCAGAATATAGCAAAAAAGAATAAAATGTGAGCTATAGGTTTTGTGGAGGCAATCAATATCTGAAATAACATATTTTATGTTGGGTGGAATGTATCCATGAGTTTCAAGTGATCAAAGCTTGAGTACAAAAATCAGGTTTTTGAAGCTAGAAACCCACAAAAAAGTTATAAAAGGACACTCCCTGCACTTCCTTTTAAGAAGTTTCACCAGCATAACATGCACACAATTAAAATTGCAGAACTCGCAACTTTTTTTTTTTTTTTTTTTTTGCAACTGGGGAACCTACACCTCTTGAACTAATATATATACCAACTCTGTGGTTGCAACAACTTAAAGAGGGGGGGAATTACTCCAAAAAAGGCATTGTTGCCAGCACATCTCACTCACAGTGATTGGATCCTTAGAGATATGAGCCTTAGGTAATTGACATCAAGAAATGAAACTTCTTCTAGCAGTAGGGTAAAGAATTTTCAACAGCAAACAACAATCTCCAGGTTGAACACCAGCAAGTTAAAACTGATAATTTGAATGTTTGTCCACTTAACATACAGCAACTAGAAGGGCAACATGGCTAGAAGGAATGTGTAGTTTATCATTTTGGATGTCCTTAATTTTTTCGTTAAAGGCATTGACTCTGGAATACCATGCAACTGGCTGCTGCAGAGAGTCATATTACATTTAGGTCTACTGATATTCTAGTCTGCTGTCAGTGGAGACCATTAAAATGTACACTTTTTTGAATGTATCTGCTTTTAAGTATTTAAGGTGTATTTTTAGAATACCTTTTTTAAATGTGTAATTGCTGCCAAATTTCTCAGCATAGTAAGGAAAAAATTTGATAACCATTTTTCCTCATTAAGTTCTTTTGTTTTCTTCTGTGCATTTTGTCTAATGCTTTGGTTTAGTGCAATAAATGTTCATCTAATTGAATTTAAAATGCATGGGGTGGGGTCTTGATCTACAGTGCTTCTCCACTGGTTAGTTTAAGTGTATTTACAGAGTACTGCATGAATGATGTCACAAAATTATACCGTGTTTTAAAAGAAAAAATGAATGCTTTATGCCATATTATTTTGCATTAAAATGGGTGCTAGTAGTGTGGAAAGGGTCTATATTAGGTCACCGAAATGTTATTCTGCTGAACACCTTTTCATCGACCCATAATCAGCGAAAATCGTTTCAGCAGTTCACTAAATTTACTAAGAGCAACAAAATAGTTGGATGAAGCACAACAGACAACTACAGAACTTTGCCCTTTTATCCACTGCAGTGCAATCTCGGAGTTGGTATCTATAGTTAGGGGGGGTGGGGGTGAAGCCCCCCATTTGGGTGAGTCTGAGTGAACTAAAAGTTGGTATGTTGTGCTTCGGGCAACTATTTCATTGCTATTAGTAAATTCAGTGAATTGCTGATGTGATTTTTGCTGATTACGGGTCGATGAATAGATGTATGCCGGAGTAACATTTTGGCAACCTAATATAGATCTGTGTGGAAAAGCTGCTATGCACTGTATCTCAGTAGAGGAAAGCTTTTAATACACAGCTACTTCTTTTTAGCATTGCTTTACTTCAGAAAGCTGATTAAACCTGAAATGGCTTGTTTCTCACATTCTAAAGCAGTAGTAACATCAACAGCATGACTATTAGGGAGGTTCAAGTTGTGGGATGCTTTGCTTGGCAGGAAATCAACAATTTATCATTACAAGTAAATGAAGTAAAATATTTATGGCTCAACATCAGAAATATTGTGATGTAAAACTTAAATGAAAGTAAGTTGATATTGAAGTAGGTAGATACAGACAATGACTCACATAAAATAGATTGTCTGCTTCACTGCTCTATTTATTAAGTTGTGTGTGTACATCAGAAGTAGTGTACATCTATGTGATGCAAGATATAATAAATTTACTGTGGCCATTATTTTTATTTGATTGTAATCAGACATTTGAGATGTACATGGCCACAGATGTCTCTCAACTGTTGGCATTAAAACAAACTTTGGATGAAAGTGACTGACCCTAGCTGTCACTTGATCATAGTTAGAGAGTCAGTGCTCCATAGATTTGCATAGCTTATGTGTTTTTGTATAAAACACGTTAAAATAAATTATTGCAGTCATTAATTTTTATTTGCTCACATTCATTCATCTGAGGTGTACACATGGTCAATAATATGGTTAAAACTAGTGGCTAGAAAGGAAGTCTATAGATGAAAGTGGCTGGACAGTGCTATTTGTTTACAGTTAAACATTTTTAGGTGCTTTTTGGCCCATGCCAGAAAGCTATCTGTCCTAACTAGTTAAACTTAAGCGCTTTAATTCCACAGTAAAAGAGTCCATCTGTTATCAGAGTTAGCCAGGGGCAATGATATCCAGACAGCCATAATGGGTGTTTGTGACTCCATTTGCTTTCCATCATATGACAAAACTCTTGCTGGCCAAGGCACCCCTACCTCCTCTTCTGAAAGACACTGACTTATCCTCAACAAGAACTTAAAGGAGAAAATCAGTATTGCACCACACTGGGAACTTCACAACATTAAATTAGCAATAGTTTGCAACATATTAAGTGCAGACTACAGATGCATTTCTCTGTGGCCCTAACCCCACACTTGGTGACTAAGGTGAGCACCTATATCATGTCCACTTATGTCCTCCCTTATACATCTGTGCTCCCTCACATGCACCGTTGAGCGCTATCCTCACTATGTTGGAAGAGACATGGGCATATCACATGGTCTGTAGTCATTATTAACATTTAATGAGTCAAGTGTTATCTTGACACTGGAGGAAAAGGGCTTAATCACAAATACAGAGTCAACTCAGTTTTGGTATATCATTTGTTTTTTTTTATTTTAAAATTCATAAAAAATAAACTTTAACATACAAAAAAATTGCTTCTGTTGTCCAGGACATAAGCATGGCAATTATTTTGCAAGTGCAGCCACTCTGTTAACCAAATAATTATCCAGGTGCTTCTTAACAAAACCAATGAGAAATGCATCCCAGAAGTGAGAACTTTTTTTGTATGACTTCTCAGCTCTAGTTTTATAGCCAGTCTATGTCATATTACTATATATTATAAACACTTTGGTTTTATTACATGAATATTTGACTAGATTGTGGCAGGAGTAGAAGATTATTCAGTATTCATGGATCATTTTGTCATGCAGTTTTTATTGCAGGAAACTAAATATATATGTGGGGAGCAAACAAAGCACAATCCATTTCTATTCTTTTTTTTATTTCTACAGAAATTGGGGTGGATATGGGTAGCTGTACTAGCAAACTGAAATACATAACTGAGACCATTATTTATTCTGCTTTTGATGATCACATAACACAGATGATTACCAGGAGGGGCTGTTTGTTTTGGAGAAGCAGTCTGTGGAAGAAGGCAAAGAGAAGTTAGATATAGTGAAGTGACTGTTGTGATGAGATGGCTGATGGGGTTGTGTATAGTGTTATTAGTTGAAATATATTACTGTGACCATTTCTTTTTTTTTATTTTCTTCACAAACCAATATCAGAGAGGTAAGTAGCCGGTGACTATTTGGGTGAAGTTAGGGAGGCATGCTTTGTGTGAAAGCAATACAGAATGATATAGGTTGTCTTGGGGCAGTGCATGATTCTATGCGCAGTTTAAAATTCATTATTGAAGCTGTACTCCCTGAAAAAAGCTGCTCTGCTTTACCCAATCCTGCCTACTCCTATATGTTGTCCTTCTGTGTTTCCATCTGTTTGCTAACTTCTCATTTTCCTTATTTCCTATGTAACTCATTGTGCACCATTCATGCATCTGAGAGGTGTCCTTATATGTAGACACCATAGCATTATAGTTGAAATACTGTATGGATTTATAGTTTTCTGCATCCCTTTGTGCTATCCAGGTGAGTGTTGTGCCAACATGCACAGCATGGTCTCCATTTAAACTGGTTTATTACAAAATGCAGTGCAAAGTTCTTACAAAGTGGTGTACAACTGCTCTATGGAGTCCATCTTGCACTTCTGTGTACAATCCAGGGAAATACCTGCTTGTCTATTTGCTGCACTCCTCAGTTATATGCTGTGGATCACAGCTACCTGCATGGTAGGTAGCATTGTTGTCTTGACTTAGGTAAGTACTTTCTGCATGTATCACCACGCACTGCCTCCAAGCTTGGCAAGCCTTTAGCAGAAGTGCAGCACATGAATGTGAAGCCTAGCCACTCTCATCTATTATCCAGAGGGTTTCTGTGGAGCATAAGTAAGTAATAAAGCTACTTTCAATACACATCTATCAGTTTCTACAGACTATGCACCACATTGAATTCAATGTTCTACTGCCCTCAATAATATATATTGCATAGCTGAATGCAGCATTCATTCACCTGAAGAAAATACAGTATTGAATGGTATCAATTAACCTAACTTGTGGACTCAATGCTGTTCTACTTATTTATGAATGAAACTGCAAGGATAGCTTCTTATCCACTTAAAAAAGGAGATGAGCAATTTAGTCTTTGTCCAGGCACTAGCAAAGCAACCTTGATCTGCATTCCTAGTTATACCTCTGACTCTGAAAACATTTTTAGTAAGGTACTGTAGACATTGTAATTGTCAATACACCTCTGTGTGAAAATAACCCATTAATAGCACACACTTGCAATGTCATGCTTCCTTTGTTTGGGTCTGTTGTGAAACTCATCAGTGTGTATATATAAAGCTATCTGTTACACAAACCATTCTTTCAGCATTTACTTCTTGATCACATCAGACAAATGCTAAACTGGGTACATTTTGTTGGCAGTTTATTTCTGTACACAGTCCTGCTCTATATGTGTTTTGTTTTGTTTTGTCTTGTTTTGTTTGTGTGTGTGTGTTGTGTAAAAGCAGCAGTCCACTGTATAGTATGCAAATGGTTTTAGACATTCATTCCATGCTAGGCATGAGAGACTTTTAGTTTGTTATGCCTTGCTAGACAGTCTAAAATACTTATTTGTTTAGCTACATATTATTCATGTTGGTTTTAATCATAATGTTCACTGCAGTTACCATTTTATTTTTTGGGCTACCAGGAAACATATACATTTTCTTTTCTTCTCATTGGACAAGTACTTCTAAAACAGAAGCATTTATACTATTATTGTACATCTATGTTCCCAGTTGTTTGTTTATAATTTTTCTCCCCCTCCCAGCTCACCAATGATCATCTAATGTATCCACATATCCCATATCATCTTTGGAGATACCACTGTTCTTTGGCCCAGCTCTCTCAGGAGAATTTGAGTATCAGAATGAAATTTGATAACTGCCCTAGTTAGATGTAGTCCTTTGACATTAACTTTTATGTCATATAAATATATACCAGAAAGGCAGGAACTCAGAACAGAGTCCTATAGGACACCACTGGTGGCATTTTCTTTCTAAAACAAACAGCCCTGATCTTACCAGTCTGTCGTATAGCCAATTACTAGTTCAGAAAACTATGCACAGGTTAATGTTGATCTGGGAGAGTCTGTCAATAATCAAAGCATGGGGAATAGTTTCAAAGGCATGGGCAAGGTCCTAATAAACCATGTGGACTGTAAGTCCCTTATCAATGGCCTGATTAACCTTTTCAAAGAACTCAAAAAAGGTTTAGTGGGCACTATCTACCTTTACATAGCTAAACTAATGCAAACAAATACCAATATTAAGGCATAAAACAAAAGTTATTCCCTGCCCATATTCAACACAGCACAACCTAGATCTATGGATGGTAAACTGAAACATTTACCCCAGGACTCCGCTCTGTACTACTAATGGACAGAGGCAACTCCTAAATGCTTTATCCCATGCATGGGTCCCCTCCAATTATCTGTGTTATGATCCCATTTATTCTTATTATTGGTAATATATATTTATCAATCATGGGATGGGTAAGGTCAATCTATAACCAAATGGGATAGGCTATTTCAAGCACAAAAAGGGAAAATGTCTAGGCTTAAAACTGTCTGCAAGGGCAGCTAGCCTAGTACTTACCTATGAAACTATGAACCTATGAACTTGTGTGTTATCCAGGGATATAAGGTCACCTATATCATTATTTATTAGTCAATCTATAATGTGTTCCATTGCCTTGCAAATAGTACTAGGGTGACTATTGGTCTAATTTCTAGGATCAGTGAAGTTACCTCCTTTATGTATGGACAGCACAACTACCATTCTTGACATTGTGAAGATATAACCAGTGGAGAGACTCAGGTTGAAGAGTTGATTGAGGGGATTTGCTAGGTAGGACTTGAATCTTCAAAGCAGACATCCAAGGACACTGTCAAAATCCATGGAAGTAGTATTTTTAAGTTTGGAAAGTGCCAAATGATTTTTCCCAAATTGGTCTGGATGGGTGAGGGAGAGGCATAGGGGAGCAGAGGGCAGGGTAGGTAGAGTGAAGTTAGAAGATAATTTGTCTGCAAGAATATTTGCATTGTCCTTGGAGTCAGAAAAAAGAAATAGGACTTATCACTGGGGATAAGTTCAGTACAGAATTGTAGGGTATTTGTAGTGACTGTTTTTGAATTTAGTTGCAATCCTAAGTTCATAGTTGGTCTTATATTTCCTAAAAGTGAGTCTGAGACAGTTATTTACTAGTTTACATCTCTCTAATGCTGATAAAGTAGAGATCATTTAGTGATGGCCAAAAGATTTTTTTTTTTTTGATGAAGTAGTTCTACCATAGGGGTTTGTTCTAAACTTATCATGTTCATGGAGGATTGGTAGAGACACCCCAGTGCAGCTATCCAAGAGAAAGTAAAATTCAGAGCTGCAGGAAGCAGCCTCAATTGCAAGATTTGCTGGCAAGGCCAACTAAACTATCTGGTCAACTAAATTGGCATTTACAATGCCCAGATATCTCTGGACATATATTTGTTGATAAATATGTGCCAGTTTATGTGAGGATAGTTGAAGTCAGAAATGTATTTGGTTTGACTGTTAACTTTTCTAATTGGTTCGGGTATTCTGCATGCCATAAAGTGGACATAAATGGGAATCTATAAGTGTCTATTATGTGATAATTGATTTTATTGAATGTAACTAGGAATTCAGTCAGTCTTAGATTTGTACTGGCTGAAATCTGCTGAGAGGCAATGGGGTTACAAATAAATACAGATACCATTCCCAACCACCAATTGCAGTGGATCTGAATGCATAATAGCTAGTGTACCCTGGAATGAATGGTGTGCTGCCTTTACAGTAAATCCTGGTTTCTGTAATTACACAAAGGCTGATGTGTTCAAGTTTAAGGAAGGCATCAAGTTAAATGATTTTGTTATTTAGGTGTTTGGTATTCACTGATATTATCCAGACTGGTACTTATTATGGCAGGATATTTATTAGGCGAATTCTCTGTAATAAAGTTAGTATGGGTCAGCAACATTTTCAGCCATTATGCAAAAATCAAGTGGTGAATGATGCAGGTCATCATTGACAAAACAGGTAGTTCTATTGACTTTTTTTCCCATGCAGATACATAATGGATCCTCCTAGAATGACAAAAATGAGGGATCAACTGAGGAATGAACCTAGAATCTTCTGCAGATGAAGCAAATATGATTATCACTACACCACAAAGCCCACAAATGGAAGCATACTTTTATCTTTCCCATACTGTGAGATATTACTTCTCTTTTGCATTTTTGCAGGCCGAAACATCATGATCTCCTAATGGATCTCCAAGTAATTCACTGGTCATCCATACAGTCTGTTAATTAATGAGCCATTCAATGAACCATATTTTTTCCCTTGATTCCTCAGTTTTTATCTCAAACCTCTTGATCTTATGGAGATAGAAGTAAAGTTTTTTTGTCTTCTATGGTGATTTAAACAACTCGGGTAGCTACATAAACATTCATGATGCCGACGGAAACAAACTGATTTATTTGAAATTTTTTGTACTTCAGTATTGTTAAACAACACTCAGGCAATACAAAACTTCATACCTAAGGCACAGATACATAAGGCTTGATTTCAGTCCTGAGGAATCTGGACAGAAATACAAGGAGACACTAGTTGACCTAAGGTCAGTTCTACTGTAAGTCTTCCTAAGTCTTACCTCCTATGTATCCCTGTCAAATGATACAGACTTGTTATAGAATTCAGAATGAAATTCTGTCCCACAAGTCTACCATGATGAAGGATGTTTTCTCTTTCCTTGAGAAGCAGCCCAACTATGGTGGCCTGGGGCTAGATGACCTTTACGCATTGTTCCTGAAAAGTGCACCTTCTTTGATCTTCACTGCATTATACACACTGAATTAACATAATGCATACAGTGGCTTCTTATATCTGAAAATGGGTCTCCCTCGTGTAAACCACTAGGAGTCCTAGACCTTCATCTACAATGCAATTTAAGCCCAACTCTCTAGCTCTCCTTTTGTATTCAAACCTCCTGAGGCACTAGCATCTAAGCAGGTAAGTGAACACCTAACTTAATGTAGCACACTTTCTGTTGCCAGCACGACTTCAAAAAAAAAAAAAAAAAAAAAAAGAGCATAACCATTGCCCCTGGCTTTTGAGTAATAAAATACTACCAAAACATTGCCAAAGGACAATTAGCAGTGTGTTGTTTATCTTTATCACATCTTCATAAACTTAAGAAAAATCACTACATCTTCTACTCAGATTCCAGTGCAGTTCCTTTAAGGACCAACAAATTAATGCAAGCATTTATCTATGCTAAGTAATGCCTTACATTTCAGCTTTAGCATTAGTGGCTATAATGTGGGATCAACCAAATGATGCAGTCTTCCCTGATAACTTTACTGAGAAGCACAGCTAAAAACATACATAGACAGAAAATATATATAGTCCACTACCAAAAATCTTGTGGTAGCTAACATTTTAAATACAATGAGACATTACATTAATAGTTTCTACTTGCAAGTTGCCTTATACTTTCTCATTTTAGTTACCACACACCTCTTAAATATTCTACTTACCAATTACATCTTACTTTTTCATTTTGTTGACCACACACATACCTCTCAACTTCTTTGTTCAAGACATCTGGAAAAACTAAAGATAATTGGCGGGACAAAGCCCAAAATGAGGGACATTTTTTAGATGTTACTCTCATTCACTTTAAAAAGTTAACAGAACAACAGATGTGCAATTTACATGCATTTTCAGAATACTAGCAAGTATAGAACTCTAATGACTAGCGCTACTGACTTACTGTAATTCTCAGTGGTTTATCAGTAGGCAAAATATGTTATGAGGTACAGCTCAAAATGTGAAGTAAAATTAGTGAAATTCTATAAAATGAGGGACAGGTGAGAGTTATCACCATTCCAACAAACAGCAATGAGAAATGCTTGCATTGCAATTTAATCAGTCATAAGGAGAAGGATATTAAACTGAGCTGAGAAGAACAAATGAGCTCACATGCACTAACCATAAGGAGGTTTTCAACTGAAAACAAAATGAATGGAATACAGTCTTTTTATCTGAGCTTTTCTTTTTCTTAACACCTGTATTTAGACATGACATTAAAAAGGTGGCATAGATTGTTTCTTTGTATACTGCCTTTCCACTCTTTTTTCTGAGTCATTTCTTATCTCATCCAATTGATTCATATAGTTGCCATGCTTTTGCTTTAGACTCAGCTCAAAATGGCACAGACATGGGTCTTTTATTTACAGATCCTCTCTCCATTTCCCTTTGTCTATACTCGGTTATCCATCTCCAGTAGGGAAGGCAGTCTCTATTGTGCAGTCTGAACTTCTGCTTTCCCTATGTTACTTTTCCCTTTCTAGTTACTTGTTCCCAAAAATCTGGTTTCTTTGTTAATTTTCTCCAGTCATTTCCAACCCTCTTCTTGCCTAATTCATATTCTCCTACTTGAAATTAACCTTATTGGTAAAATCTCCTTTCATCATTCCTATGTTTGCTTGGGTCTTAGAGATAGTTTTGGACTGAAAGAAATGAATCAGGTTGCATATTTACCTGGAAGGACTTTCATCTTCCTTTCAGTCTCACAATATAGAGTAAGGGTTGACACTATGTATAGCCATTTTATTTTGGGCTATGTGGTGGACAGTGGTACTTTAGATTTCATACATGCAAGACTTGTTAACTGTAGTTCATTTTCATAGGTTTATAGTATCCCTAATATTCCAGGACCATTAAATGTCATGGCCATTCATGCCTTGCTGAATGTCTTTTCACCATACAAGTCTGTCCTGAAGTAAATTTGTGGACATTCGTCTAACCTTCTAGTTTATGTTTAATGGAAGATAGTGAGTCACACTGCTTAGCATGCAGGAGAAGTTTATTAAATGGTTTGGAAGGTGTTGGGTTACAACCCTGTCTCTCTATCATATTTTATCTATTTGATGATAAAGATTTACAGTCTTGATACTAGTATTGATAGAGTTATTGAACTTGTGGAAAACCATGATTTCCAAGGTATTTGATTCTCTAATAATTCAGTACCTGAGACAGAGATCTTGTGTCAAAAGTCACTGAATAAAGGAATACTGCTTTCAGCCTCTCGTGGTAGCTCGAGGACTTTAGGCCTGTGATATTTTTGGTTAAGAACTTCTGGGGTCTTTCTAATTGCTATATTTAGTGAGATGCAGACATTGAAAATTATAATTAGTTTATTAGCTACATTTTATACCTTTGTGGTATTCTTTTGGCAATTAACTGGCCTAAATAAAAGGATTTTCCTGGAAACTGTTATTAAACAATGGCCCAACGAGAGAAAGCTATCAACCCAACTACCCAAGTCCCTGACTACATTCTCACTTTGTAGAGTTTGTTGTCTATACAGTATCATTACTGGATTGGATATTTGCCAAAAGCGATGATACTAAGCTATTTAGTATTTAGTTTGAGCCCAGTTTTAGTACACTAAAATATTACAAGGAAGAGTTCATTCTGGTGGTTTTGGTTGCATTGCCCCCAGTTTGCACTCATCTGTAAACTCTGTTAACCAGAGGTCTTTGTTCTCAGCTTGAAGGTCTGAGATGTAAATGCCAAAAATGAGAGGTCCTCACACTGAGCCCTAAGGGACACCACTAGTCACTTTCATTTTTTGTTTCCAGTGAGGCACATGCACCTCCCACTGTTTGGGTTGTATCTTTCAACCTGTTTGCTATATGAAGCCAGCATAGAGAATATTGTCAAATGCCATTTCCAGTTCAAGATACTCTGTGTACATTGCATGACCACAATCTAAATCCTCAGTAATTCTTTTGAAAAGGTTTGCCATTTTAAATGCATACAACCTACCCTTCAGAAAGCCAAAGTGTTGGGATCACATCTGACACAAGTCAAAATAAAAAACTACTAAATAAAACTGAATTCGTACGGAAGATAGCTGGCACCTCGTTCGTTAAGTTACTTTAATAGGTTTAACTTTTCGTTCAGTTCCGTGACTGAACTTCTTCAGACAACAAATACAAATACAATTAACCAATAGTTACATTTAAAAGTCCACAATTTAAGTCACGAGATTCATAAACCAATTACTACAACCATGCCTAAATCATTGCTTTCGCATAGGCTATACTATACTTTTTTTACTTAGAACTTTAGTTAACAACATCAAGAGGGATATCATTTTTTACACACGTTTCCTTGATGATATTTTTATAATTCTTAAAGGTGACTCATACAGAACAAAAAAAATAGTAGAATCCTTGAATAACACCACATGTTTCCTTAAGTTTATGTATAACTTCAGTAAAGCAGAGATCAGTTATCTTGACATTCATCTCAGGAAGGACACTGTGAAATTAGGATATGTAGCGAAAGTGTTCAGGAAGAGCACTTATTCGAACTCTTTCCTTCACTTCAGAAGTAACCATCCTTACCATCAGAAACGCTCAGTTGTCAAAGGACAACTAGTTAGAGCATCGAGGATTGTTACCTTAGAACAAGACCTCCTGGATGAGGTTAATTTGTTAAAAGGTATGTTCCTTAGTAGAGACTACCCTGGGAAATTAATAGATCTTTTGATCTCAGAGGTTAGCCACAAAAGGAACATAAGTACCTACTCACCCATCTTAAGCGATTTCCGTGTTCCTGACTGGAAAATAAATGAAAGCTGTACTACTAATGAGATAGTGATAAGAGGACCTAATATTACACTTGGTCCATCCAGCCTTATTACAACATTTAATACAAGCAGTGACATGGTTAGGTCTATTTTGGTCAAAAACTGGAAACTGATAAGAAGTGATGAAGTATTGGTACAGTAAGTGGGTGATTTACCCAAAATTATCGACAAAAGGGGACCAAATGTGAAGAATCTGTTAGAGTGTAAGATAGTCAAAAACCTAGTACTCTAGAGACATTTCGGTGTGAGACCTGTAATTTCTGTAAATACTTAAAAATAGGACCAACATGTGATATCAATGGTGTAACATATCAAATTAAAAAGAAATTGAACTGTAATTCTAAGGGGGTAGTGTACGTGGCTAATTGCCAAGACTGTTCTGCTTGTTATATAGGGAAAATGGAATGTAGGTTCCGTGAACGTATTTACGAACATCAATATGCAATAAACAACGGGAAAAAAGAAATTGCCCTAGCAAAACATATAGCGAAAGTTAACGAGTACAGGTTTAGATTTTCGGCCATTGACCAAGTTGGTACTAATATCAGGGGAGGACCAGTACATTTTAAACTTGAGGAATTAGAACTTTTGTGGCAGTTAAAGTTAGATGCTTTTAGACATCCAGGTCTAAATGAAGCATGCTCTATTAAATGCATGTTAAAATTGAAAAATGTGAATAAATGAAATCAGACGTCATAAAATACATACAGAGAGGTCTGCTATGCTTGATTGATCTAACTTACTAGACACTTCGTTAAGTTTCCCCAGAAAGTTAGTAGAAGTCAACCTAAGGTTTACACCTTTGGGGTTCTTTTTAAATATTTTGAAATATTTTTAAAATAATTTACACCATAAGGAGATAAACACCTGGCTTATTATTTTAAATATAATTCCATCTGAGAGTAAAATCGCTCTAGTTCCATTGTATATATTCCTTTTCTATTCTACGTTATTATTATATTTTAATAATATTGCATTTTGAGTTGGAGACGGTGGATTGACAAAAAGCAGGAGTCAGAGCTTGACGTGGCAGAGTTGAAGATGTTAAGATTTGCACTGGGTGTGACGAGGATGGACAGGATTAGGAATAAGTATATTAGAGGGTCAGCCCAGGTTGGAAGGTTTAGAGACAAAGCCAGAGAGGCAAGATTACATTGATTTGGACATGTGCTGAGGAGGGATGCAGAGTATATTGGGAAAAAGATGCTAAGGATGAAGCTGCCAGGTAACAGGAAAAGAGGAAGGCCTAACATAAGGTTTATGGATGTGGTGAGAGAGGACATGCAGGTGGTTGGTGTGACAGAGCAAGATCCAGAGGACAGGAAGAAATGGAAACAGTTGATCTGCTGTGGCGACCCATAACGGGAGCAGCTGAAAGAAGAAGAAGAAGCATTTTATAATATAATAGGTTCTTGTTTTGTGCGTACTTGTTTTATGTCTGTTTGGCTTTCAATAGGAATTACTATGTGGGTTTTAGAAAAAGTAAAAAAAGTAAAAAAGAGTATAGTATAGCATATGAGAAAGCAATGATTTAGGCATGGTTGTAGTGATTGGTTTATGAACCTCATGTGACTTTAACTGTGGACTTTTAAATGTAGCTATTGATTAATTGTATTTGTATTTCTTCTCTGAAGAAGTCCAGTCAGTGAACTGAATGAAAAGTTAAGCCTATTAAAGTAACTTAACAAACAAGGTGCCAGCTATCTTCCATACGAATTCAGTTTTATTTAGGGGATCACATCTGAGCAGATTCTTGATATCACAGTTTATGAAGTAAGTTCTAACATATTCCATTACTTTGTAGATGAGACTTCTGAAGCTGATAGATCTGTAATTACCCAGGTAGTTTGTAGCTCTACTGTACTGTAACACCTATCAGGGACAAAACCAGTAGCTAACCATAGATTAAACAATTTGAGGGGTGTGTCTGCAATGGCATGTTTAATAGTATTAATTAAGCAACTAGGTATATTGTTAGATTCCATGGAGGAAATCATTTTGGTCTTGGTTAGCACTTTCAGTAATTCATTTTTAAAAAATAATGGAGGGATTAAGATATTTGGATATCTTGAGCTTTGGCTAGAAGTCCTGGGTTGAAAGAAGCTGGCATTAAATTTGTTTGCAAGAGCATTGGCACTATCTATTGACTCAGAAAAGGAGATTCTATTATGAATACGTTCTGAATAATTTAGGGTATTATTTTTTAGTTATCTAGCTTAGCTGAAGATGGGTTTATAATTATATTTCACATTAGAAGCCAATCAAAGTTGATGGGCTCCATTATTTTTCTTTTTTTTTTATTTTACAGTTTGATAACCAGAAAGGTGGGCTGATCAATTGATTCTATTTATCTATATTTATGTATGATTCAGGCTCACATATGAGCATTGTCAGTGTAATGTTAATACCACATAAATCCATTCTTGGTACTGTACATGTAATACACGTATATGATGAAAGAAAGAAGAAAAAGGGTATATGTTAAAAGAGCATTAATGGAATCCTAGCGCAATATGTGATATGAAGTATATACATTACATATTTAAAGTGTTCACATACATGAAGGCAAAAAACATTAATTTGTATTAAAAAAGAATATAGGTATTGCAAGAACAAACACTGGTAAGTCTACATCGCTTATTTACAATGTTTACAATTTTTTTTCTTTTTTTGTAATTATCTTATTTGTTTCAGCTGGGAACAGTACATCTATAGAAAAAAAAAGTAGGAAAGAATGCTGCATTTACCCTTCTCTTAAAGGGATCTGGTCACAATGGGGAGATGATTTAGTGTTGTATAAGTTTACAGAAGGATTTTTCCTCAGTGATTGTTTTAAATCGATGTCTTACCACGGGGATACCATTTTTTTTCAGTTTCTCTTAAACTGTAAGTTGCTTCTTGTGTATTGGGTGTATACATTTATGGCTGGCAGTGTCCTGTGTAAATTATTTTGTAAGTAAGCATTCTGAGAGCCATTGTTGCTCTATTTTGCACTGGCAAGCAGTGGGCAGTCTTTCAACCGGTTAAAGTGATGAGTTCTAATGTTTGCTAGAAGGGCAAATTTCCAAATTTGTTTTCAGTAACTTGTAGCGTTTGTTGAATGGTACTGCAGTGGACTTATGAAAGGAGGACAACATATTTTAGAATGAGGGTGAGGACATTCCTAGCCAAAGATGCAATGGGTAAAATGAGATAATTGAGTTTGTTGCAGAGTTTTGAGTATGTTACTGATAATTGCATTAGTGTGGATGGAGAAAGGGTAGGATCTAAAAGTATTACAATGTATTTTGTTGGTACATTAATAGATTAATACTGTTTTTTTTTGTAATGCTTTGGATATTATCCTTGAAAAGAGGGGGTTAGATGTAATAAATAATTTCAGAAGTTTCATTCATTCATTTATAGTTGATTTATGGTGGTTTTGAATTTCCCATGATACATGGTTCCAGAAAGCAATGCTAGGTCTATGCATTTTTCTAAAGGGCTGTGTAATTCCTTTGTAAATCTCGCTGCTGTATTAATGTCAGGAAGGTTGCAGTCTTAAGTAAATTTTGATATTTTGTCACAGAATAGGTTGAAAATGTCATGTGTGTGGCTGTTAGACATAGTGCAGATTGTTGAATGAGCTTTTGGGAATTTAAAGGTGAAGGTCGCAAGTTTATTTTTTTGGTGATCAAATGATCTGACATAATTTGTGGTTTTACATTCGATGTCCAGATTCATTCCACTAACCCCCCAAAACATAAATGGTTCAAGTGGGCTATCCTAGCTAAGCATTATGAGATTCTTTCCCAAATATCCGTGGTGTAGACCAACTGGAGAATTTTGAAGTCCACATTCTAATGTAATTTTTGCAGCAATTAAACATTTTGAAAGTTCTACCTTCTAAGCCATAGCTTTTTTTTTCATATTTGAGTTTCTTTCATTGTAAATTTGCTTTGTGATTCATAGCAGGAATTATAGTTTCTGTCAAATGCAAATCCATACTTCATCCTCAGGAGGAAAGGAAACAAGTGCTTTCCTGAAGTTGCCCTGATGGTAGCAACAGTTGTAAAATCCTATTGAAAAGTTCTTAATTACTCATAAAATTCTAAGTCCAATTATCATCATAGTTTCAAAAAACACTAATGGAATTCACTGAACTGAAATAAAAAACAAACAGTTAGCCCCTGTTGTATAGGCATGGCATCTGCTTGGGATACAGACAGGTTAGATTAGTGATCGCAAGTAAATTTCAATTAACCTGCTTTTGCCTTTCATAGGGATGACAGGACTAGAGAGAAGATCATTTCTTTTTTTACCATTTCAAGGACACATAGGAAACTGTGACAAAGATATAACAACTGCTCAGTGGAACTCATAGGAATGAATAACACCAAATCTAAAAAACAAGCAGGTACTCAGGTTGTCATATTTCCATGCTTGAAAAGAAGGGCCATGGGCCAGTGTAATGTTATGCTGCCACTCTCTATCAAACCTGAGCATTGTTTGAGGCCAGGAGTACTAGAACCAAATACTACCGCAAAAATAATATTGATAGTTAAATAAACTTAGAAAGGGCTGTTGACAAGATGATTAAGACTAAGATGAACACTTTCAATATTTTAACAAAAATAGACAAATAAGCCAAAATTGAAGCCATTTAAAATATAACAGTGCCTTCAGATTTTGTTTGTCTGCTCAGTATGCTTAAGAGCTATCAGAAAGTTGTAAATACTTTGATTTATCTGTTTGATTGACTGGGGAAGCATGGAAGTAGTGAATTCCTGTTTACTGGCCCCGCACAAAACATCAGTTGATAATAATAAAATGTCATCTTTGAGAAAAAAAGGGTATAACAAAACAAAGAGTGGATTGAAGACAGATGCAGTGAAGGACTTTGCAGATATCTTTGCAAAGTAACCTGCACTGACACAGCCACCAAGGATGGTAATCAGATGTCTTATGAACCCCTGTAGTAAGCAGGCTACTTGAAGCAGTGAGACTACACAGGTATGGAGTGTGTAGTAGCATGTAACAGAAGAATATACTAAATCAGCAACAACTGCAACATTTAGGATAAAGTGTGAGAACAGTTGTCTGATGGGTTGTACTCTGGCAGGGCAGGAAAAAAATATGAAAGTGGTGGACAAAAAGGATGTAATATAGCAATACAAAATGCAAAATGCAATCTCAAATATCTTGTATTGCATGTATGCATCAACCGGTATAAATTGTGACCCCCAATACACTTAGTACCCTTGGTGCTAGAAGTATCTCTGTGGGGAAAGGCTGAGTGGTTCATGCCTGCCCTTTTTTCTCTAAGAAGAGCTTCTATAATATTGAGATAGAAGGACTCTATAACATAGGTTATAGTCTATCTGTAAGCACGCTGAGATATAACCAAAACTCAGTACGTCAAAAAAGAAACAAATTGTGTTTTCTAATTTACTAGCAATAACATTGTCAAACTTCATCTCACATCTGTCTAAATAGCAGTAGTATTATAGAAAAGTTCTTTTTAAGGTAAAGTGCATGTAGGTTTGTGGCAGGCTTATAGTTAGGGTTAGCATGCATTACTAAGGTGAAGCAGGGGACAAGGCAATGAATTGAAGTGTGTGGAATTTCTTTATTTTTCCCCATGATTTGTGTGTCAATTGAGTCTATATGTTAAGTAAGGGAAGTGTTCAGTGACAAAGACTTCCTCATGGGGTATGAAAAGTTTGATTCCCCCTTACAAGAATTATTTTTTGTTGAGGTTATCCAACTGAAGCATTTTCTGATTTGTTTTATCTGTTTGAAGCTTCAGTGAGATATGATCCTGCAGTTATGATCCATAATCTGCAAAGAAGCTCACTGTTTATGACAAAGGTATAATAATTTTTGCTTCTCAGCAGTGATATCCATGAATACTAGAGTATTCTGCAAACCTGACAAAGGCAGTAAGAACAAGATGACCAGATTTTGTGAGGTATAACTTTGAATTTGGAATTTTAAAATACATCTTTTGCTTGTTCACAGTGTTGAAAAGGATAATTCTGCTTGCAAACTGGTTAATAAACCACATGATTGTTGCAGGCAGTGTAAAAATGGAATATGGACCTAATTATATTGTTCAAAGGTCTGTTTGTAGGTATTTTAAAAATTAAGATAATAACTTACTTTAAAGGTAGAGAGAATTAACTATAGGACTTACTGGCTATAGTTATTGACTTAGAAAAATTAAAGACCACAGAAAAAGAAGTGCAGAAGTTAGACACTTGCATCATCTTTTGTATAATAAAATGAACGTGGAGTGTTTCAAACTGTTAATGTGAAAATAAATACTATCTATGCCATCAGATATAGATGAATTGTAAATGGAACCTTGTTCTACAGAAAGAAGAAAAAAATGGTCAAGAGAATTATTGACTACAGCAGGTATTCACCTGACAATGATGTAGTCATTTATTTATTTATTTTACTTTTTTACTTTTCACTGCCCACTGTGGTCCAAATAGATTATATCGTGTTGTAAGGATAGGCTCAAGCGACTATTCGTGCAGAGTCAAGCAAGGTTGACCAAGACTGTTTTTAAAGTAAGTGCCACATCATCCTTGACATCCACTTTAACTGCCATAAGACATTTAAGACCTCAGTTTAATGTTTTATTTTTTTGAAAAGGCAACACTTTAGGATTGTGACAGCCTGTCATGGTGTATCACAGTGTCAGTATAACAGAAATCCAAGCGGTGATGAAGTATTATTCGGAGAGCTACCGACACTGACATATTCCAGGTGACAAACTGGAAACAAGCCAGACCAAGGTGAGCATTCCATCAATGTATTTGCCACACATTCCACTGTGGCTTTCTCTGCTGATTCAAGTGATGGGGAACATTCTTATCAGGAGGTTACAAGAGGTGGTAGTTTGTAAAGTAAATGATGACAAACAGCAGCCCTTTGCTGTAAGTGCTTTAGCACACTTTGTTAATTAGAAGACAGGAAATAATTAGGTCAGGAATATGGAGCAGAAGAGGCTACACCTTTTAAGTGAGTTTATTGTTTAACAAGAGAGGGCCTCAAATTCTCAAGAGTTGTTCCAGCTCCTGACAACATTGTAGGGCACTTAAATTTTGTCACAGGAAGGAAGATGGACTCTTTCAAAGACAATAAATATTTCACTTCTTCAACTCATATGCACTATGTCATAGTTAAGAAATTACTATATTACAGTAGTTAACAAATTAAACATTTAGTTAATTTTACTGTCATTAATACAAGACAAGGTGGCACATTGTTGCAGCTGGATGTGTTTCTGTCTGAAATCACTTCATTCTCTATTTCAGTTCCTGACATGAGTGCTTTTTGGGTGACGTCCGAATATCCTTCATGTGTTTATGCAGGCTTCCTACGACATTGCCAAGTAACACATCAGGTGAATTGATGATTATTTACATTCCGCACTCCATTGTGTGTCTGACGATGATGGACAGGATTAGGAATAAGTATATAACAAAGAGGAATCACTGCACTCAAAGTATGGAGCAGTGTGATATTTGCGCGCGCGCGTGTGTGTGAGTGTGTGTGTGTGTGTGTGTGTGTGTGTGTGTGTGTGTGTGGCTGTGTTTGTGTGTGTGTGTGCGTGTGTGTGTGTGTGTGTGTGTGTGTGTGTGTGTATGTGTGTGTGTGTGTGTGTGTGTGTGTGTGTGATTTTGTGTGTGTCTGTGTGTGTGTGTGTGTGTGTGTGTGTGTGTGTGTGTGTGTGTGCGCGTGCGCGCTTCTGTGTGTGTGCATATGTGTGAATGTGCATGCATGTTCACTCAAGTGTATGCATGTGTGTGCATGTGTATATACAGGTTTATGCATGTTATGTGTGTGGGGGAAGTTACCATGTAATAGAGTCATATCCACATTTAGTTTTCTCCTTTGTGCTCATTGCTTGTCAGGATAAATTCCAGCTCCTAATGATCCTGTGCAGATGAAAATAAGATATGCAGTCTGTATTTACACTAAAACTAATAATGCTAATAATAAAATAACTGTATCTTTAAGTGGGACTTAGTGCAGGACATGTCTCGTGATTATATGGTAGTTTTGAGCAAAGCTTTGGTTGAGAGATCATCCTGTGTTGAACCTCTTTATTTAGCCATCGGTGTGTCTACAGATTACAGAACTGTATGTACATATTACAGTACAATCAAATACAATCTACACAATTGAGACTGTAAGAAGTATGTTGCATGAGGCGTGTGACTGGATATGTTAACTGTATAACATGTATGAGCTTTAAGTAACTGAACATTAACTACATTTTTCCCTGATCAAGGACCACAGAAATGTTCTTGATTTCCCTGAATATCTGGTAGTGCGAGCATAAACGGAATCATTTGCTTCTTCTCTCTCAGCTCCAGATCATCCATTCTGTCCTATACCAATCTTCCTACTGCCTGGCACTATTCCCTCTCATCTCCCATTATTTTCCCTCCAGACCTCTCCTAAGCTCTAACCAAGACCTACTACAAATCTACAAACCCAAGTCTAAAGTTGGATACAACATGTACAGCTATCACCCCACTAATGCTTGGAATAGGCTTCCACTAGAAATCAGGACCCTTACACACTCTAATCAATTTAAGAAAGCCAGCAAAGAGCACTTTAAAAGTCACTGGTCCTGCCACTGCACTCTCCCTCCTTAAACATCCCCTACTTCTCATACCTTACCCTACTTTCTGCCCTTAACTCACTCTTCTCACTAGCTCTCTCTAATCTTCCTTGACTACTCTTTCTACTGTCTTCTAGAAAGCCTTTTCGTTGTTGCCATGCAGAGAATATTTACATAACTAGATAATGTATAAGCCTTGGGTATTAAATGCATATGACAGTATTTGTAATAAAAGGACAGGATTACAGTATTTTCAGAAGCTCATTACATTTTATTGGAGACCAGTGTCTTATAGCAGTACCTGTGTGTTAGTACACTTAGTTGGGTGGCTTTAATGGTATATGGTAAATAAGCATTGCTACCTTACTTAAAAGCCAAGCCCTGCAACAACTAGGTAAGCTCCACACTGAAGTCAAAACACAATAGCTCTGGTGGGTAAATGCACTCTGTAGTAATCAAAAAAGGCAAATGTTTGAAATAACTACAGCTTATGTGCAAACACAATAGGTAGTGATGAAACAATGCTCTGCTAAAAATGCTTTAATGCTCCACATTGCTGAGCTGCAGATCAGTTATCACTGGCTACCAGGATTTCACCCACTTCAGATCAAGCACGGTGCCGTTCAGTGCAACCTTCCCAGAACTAATTCAAGTCTGACCAGAATTATTTTGTGTGTGTGTGAGGGAGGTAGCATACCCCTCAGCTGTCCAGGATTTTGCAGAATGTCCAGATATTTGCCCCATATTCCTCCTAAAAAGGATTGAAGTTGCTAAATAATGAGACATTTCAGTTTTAGATGTCATATCGTTTAGAAAAATGCATACTAACACAAATCCTGTTACTCTTGCAATTTTCTAAGTTTGAGAGCCATATTTATAATCTGTCCCTATTTATTTTAGGCTTTGTCCAGATTTCTTGCACTAAGGTTGAGGCCTTGAGGGGTATGGTATGTTTGTGAGGGAGAGAGAAAGTGAAATGCCCAAGTTAGAGTTAGCAGGTGGAATT
Organism: Protopterus annectens; assembly: GCF_019279795.1. Classification (NCBI taxonomy): domain Eukaryota; kingdom Metazoa; phylum Chordata; order Ceratodontiformes; family Protopteridae; genus Protopterus; species Protopterus annectens. The sequence continues at coordinate 755,201,852 of NC_056730.1, read as the reverse complement.
TATTTTCAAGTGCATTTTCAAGGAACTGAGTTTTAAGGGAAGCGAAGTCTACTGCTGCTCATGCCAAGTCTATTTACAATGTGCAACTGTTTTGTTTAGCAAGTGGTATCTCTATTGTAGTATAAAGTTTTAAAGCTATGTTAGTAGCACCACAAGTAGAATACTTGCACCTTAATGTAGAGGCTTGAGGTTCTATTCCTACAGCATGTATATTTGTATGCTGCAGTCCTGAGGATGTCCTCCTTTGGATGAGATGCCTAATAACTATGAACCTGTTTATCAGCATGCCATCCATTTTCTATTGCAATATACCAGTTTACCATTTTTTTAATTTGACATAGGCAATTTATTCTTTGACGGCAGGAGGCACTGAATTTGTAGATGAAACACTGAAATATACAGTTGTTTTCTAGCAACAACATCTTCATTAGTTTCATATATCTTTAATGTGGAATTATTCAGATTACTTTTACTTCAGCAGAGACACTCAAACAAGTGTTGCTGAAGGGATATAATTCAATTATATATTATAATTAATACAATCAGGTAAATCAAAACTTTTGCATTGCCCTAACAGTGTGCAAGGAGCCTATTGCTTGAAAACAGTTCAAAGGTAAATAACCTGCCACTGGCCAGATGTATTTTCTTTGAATGTGGGTTTCAACGCTGTTTCATTGAATGCGAGTTTCAAAAGAAGAGAAGCTTTATTGCCAAGTCTGTTTTCATTGTAAGACTATTGCTTTGTTTAGGTTTAGTAAATGTCTCAGTGTTTGGGCTATAATGTTTGAAATAAAAGTTGTAAATTAATCCAACTGCCTGTAATCATTGTAGAACTAAAGCATAAAACAGTATGCACACAGATTTGAACAGTGTCTATGGCAAATGGGGAGAAATAGCCAAGTAATGGGACACTGGAATGGCTGTGTGGGCGGGGCTTGGGGTGGGTGGGTGGATGTGGGCGGGGCTGTTGGCATGGGGTGGGGAGAGCTATGTGGGTGGGGCTCTGGGTTTGCACCCCCCTGCAAAAAATCCTGCGGGCTCCCTTGTTTGCAACCACCACATTTTGTAATGTCCCTACATTCCCACACCATTGGTAGATACAACATTGTCACTTTTATGTAATGTCTTAAAATTACTGGTTACCTTGCATTCAAAATTGGGTTGTTCATCCACTATAACAAAAATAACTGGATTTATTTGAAAAGTATTCCAGATATTTTAATCATATTTTTAATTGTTCCAGAACCTTCATTATATTGCACCATGAATGCTCTTTCAAAGATGGATAAATGTACCAGCACAGAAACGAATGTATGCTAAAGATTTTATTGAAATTTTAAACTAATTTTAAACACATTAAAAGTCATAAAAAAAAACCAACGAATCAGAAGCACTTTCCAAAATATGAATTAATACCTCAAGTGAAATTTCTCTTTCACAATGGGCAAAAATACAACTTTATAAAATTAGATAACTTTAGAAAATAATTGCTGAATTAAATTATTACACAATAAATAATGTTTTGATGAAAAATGAAACAATAAGAATAACTCATTTATTATACCATGACCCCCCCCCCAAAACGTGCATGCTGATTGGCCAGCATGCACATTGTAAATCGAGTTATACTAATGGAAAAAGGTCCGGTCGCCCGGACTTTTTTCTATTAGTATAACTTTACTTTTAAAACACTGTCTCGCTATGTTAAATGGGTTTAACATAGCGAGACAGCTTTAAAATAAGCAATGGAGATCTTTGTTGCTTATTTTAAAGCTGTCTTGCTATGCTAAACCCATTTAACATAGCGAGACAGGTTTTTAAAAAAAAGCAACGGAGAAAGCAAGATCTCCGTTGCTTTTTATTCGCTATGTTAAATGGGTGTAGCATAGCGAGTCAGTTTTAAAATAAGCAACGGACATCTCCGTTGCTTATTTTAAAACTGTCTCGCTATGTTAAACCCATTTAACATAGTGAAAACAGTAAAAAAAAGCAACGGATATCTTGCTTTCTCCGTTGCTTTTGCCCACAGCTCTGATGTACTGCTCAGGCGCGCAGTACATCAGAACTGCCGCGGATGCCAGACATCTGCGGAAGGGCAGTAAACAGGCATAATACTATGCCATTATTTAAGAAAAGTAATAGTTTCTTTTCTTAAATAATGTCATGGTATAATAGCAATAACCACTTCTGGGTGTGGGTAATGCTGTATTTACCCACGGTTGGCTTTGTTTGGTCCCTCGGGCTTCGCCCTCGGGACCAAACCACGCCAACCGTGGGTAAATGCAGCATTACCCACACCCAGGCATGGGTTATTGCTATAATAATACAAACATTGAATGGATTATTCCATAAGTATGGATGTCTTTAACATTCTAAGAACTCTAAGGAAGATGTTTATGTGAATTTAGTATTTTCACCATAAACCTGTTCATTATATTTAACTCTGACAATGTCCCATTGAATTTTAGCATTGTGAAAGGCAGAATTTGTAGAATGGAAGAAATTTGAATAGCCCTAAAAATTAAACCCCAGTGGATTACGAGACTATTTAAACATAAGCAAGCAAGCCACAGGCTGGACACATGAGTTTGGAATAATAAGTCAAATTTGTATCATTATAAATGGAGGAAAAATTATGCTTCTTCTGTAAGTTGAAAAGTTATGATTAAATAAAGTAAAATTTTTTTCTGGTCAAAAGGGATTACTAGGTCTGACAACTGCTATGTGAATTAGATTTTAAGAAAAGATATGCACTGCATCTTAAGTTCCAAGATAATTCTAGTTCAAAAAATGTCACCAGTTATGAAAACTATTCTCATGAGATGGGAAATTTAAGGAAATCTAAAGGTTTATTATGTAGGGTAATATATGGATTTCCAAACATTGGTTCGCATAACTTAAGCTCCAGGTGACATCCTGTAAGTTGTATAACTATGAGTGAATCCACCATTAGATTTTAGTAAGTAAGGCAAGTTTATGAAATCCACATTTTAACACAGTTGTAGATATGGTCATTGATTGCAAATGGGTGAATACTAAACCATACACTGTTTCAAATATATATACCCCAGGATTTACTAATCTTCCGGGCAAGACTAGATTAGTCTTACATGGAAATGCCAGTCTAAGAGTATGACGGCAGACGCCATGCATATTAATGAGGGTGCGCTGCCTCAACTCCAAAGCTTACATGGAGCATGGATGAGTGTAGGGGCATGTCGGACAGCCGAGCAGTCCAAAAATCCACGCCCCTGCACTGACAAAACCCAAGAAATGTTGAGGTACATGAGCGACTCCACTCACATGTGTACATTGTAACACTACACTCCCCCATATGTTAAACCTCTTACAATTTTAAAAATTAAAAGAATTTTTTTTTGTTTTATTTCCGATAAAGCTGCCCGTATTTGCGCATGCTTGAGTGAGATTGCCCATTGCTTAGCTACAGTTAGCAGCTTAGACACCGAAGAGGATAATAAGAAAAAATATGCAAATTCAGCAAAATCGTGATAGCGGAGTGGTTAGAGCCTTCGCACAAAGAGGAGGCATTCCCAGTTCAAGTCCCACTACTGCACGTTCCATTTTGTGTTGGAAATCTGTATACAAAAATATTTCCTGACATTTATCATGTATAAGTTTTGTAAAAAGCATTCAAATGTTATATGTAGTAGTGAACAAATTATATATATATACGAAGGTGAAATGGTTATGCATTCTGAGGCATGAATAACTTATTTTAAGCAATATAAAGCACTGCTAAGCACATTTTAGCAGTATTTAGCATATTTAAAACCAATTGCTCGTAGCTGAGCACCGCGTTAAGAAGCGCAATGTCTTTGCGTGTAGCTGTGCACTGCAGCAACCAGCACAACTACAAAGTATTTGCGTGTAGCTGTGCACCGCGCTAACCAGCGCAACACGGGCAATATCGAGCAACGTTGGGCAACATCGGGCAACGTCGAGCAACGTTGGGCAAAGTCGGGCAAAGTTGAGCAAAGTCGGCTAAACACGGCCACACCTCCTTTACTGTACCTTAACCATTCAGGTCTGGCCAGTCGGAAAATAAAAAGCAGTTACAGGTCTCAAACTCAGGATACTGTGCACTATAGTCACAGTACATAACCACTAGGCCGTGACAGCATTTCATAACCATGCACTTTCAACAGACACATATCTTTCAAAGGAATATTAAACATTGCTAACATCAGCTAAGTAGGTGTGCCTACAGCTGAGTTTTTTCAAAACTGGCCAATCACAAATAAGTGCAGGAAATGAGGCATATTTAAGCTCCACAGGCAGGAATACTTTCCATAACTGGTTGTAGCTCCCTTCTGCAGTCAGCATGGCCTGTGTTGGAGAAGGCACTCGATTTTGAGAGCAACAATGGGGCATTAAGGAGACCAAAGTAATGGTTTGGCTCCTTGCCTACGATCATGAGGAAAGACTCCTGCGGGGCCAGTACCAGGGCACCCAATATAAAACGGAGGCCTGGAACAGTCTAGCTTGTGATCTGACCAGTTCCACTGGCATTCCTCAGACTGGTGAGCAGGTCAGGCACCATTATTCTGACCTGAAGTGACGTAAGGAGGATCAACTGGACCAGTGGATCCAGGAGTCCCATGTGATGCCTAATGCTCCAGTACTGAGTAAGTAGCCATTGTATTAAGTAGTTAAGAATTGCTATGCTTGTCTATACTATGGACAGGTATGTCTCAATATCACTGCATTTACTTCACAGCTGCAGGTGTCTGGGATATGAATCAGCAAGTCCATAAAGATAGGTTGCAAAGGCTGCATCATCAGGCATGTTAGTAATTATTCTGCATGTACTGTTATATAAAATAAATGAGAGAGCCTTCAAAAAGTGTTTTAACCCAATAAATAAGGTGTAATAATCCTTTAATAAATGTATAATCTGGAGTGCGTCTGTGTCATTTTCTTTGATATGTTGTTGTACTGTTGCATTTTACAAATAGTACTGTTGTATTAAGCAGCATTAACACACACTTGGGTAGGCCCATATAACGTGGATGAAGGGAGTGCCAGTAGCTTTTATGCATATTTACAGCCCTCAACTGTTTGTTCATGCCCAGCATGTACATGTTAATCTGGCACATGAGTAGCTTGGTATTTTGATCCCCAGAAATATCAGTGTGCTGCCAGAAATGTAGGGAGTTGTTAATGTATAACTGATACTTTCACCTGAGCATATCTAGATAATTATATGAAAGCAGAGCTGTCAGTGTACCATCTTAGCAGTAGTGTGTGTGAGCAACTCTCAAAATATGTAGCAGTAACATCTGCATCTTGGACAGTTTGTATGTAAGATACAGCTCATGTATATAATGATCTAGAAAAATCCAATTGCACAATATAAGGACATTGGGTAGTGTAATAATACATGTAAAGGACATATGACTGCAGTTACTAGGAATGTAGTGAAAACTAGAAAGATATGTAAGTTGTTAATTGAGCTATCCTTTTCCACCCTACTGTATGTGCATAAAAAATGCAATTCCACACCTCAATCAGTATGTCTAATCTCAAAACATTTGTTGGGACATATGTCCTATTGGTTTATAATTATTTGCATTTATTTCTATGCATGTGCCCTGTTAAAATACCACAATATTGGTGGCCTGTTGCCATCAATTCAACCTGCATGCTGTTGTAATGTCCATTATTGTTCTATATATGCATGTGTTATGCTTGCTTTTCAACTGTTGAAAATCTGGTGTGTTGGGTTAATGGGAATACTTCTGCATGCTGTTATAACTAATTGGGAATGCTGTTGACTGTTACTAACCCATATCTTTATTAAACCCTCTAAAACATAGTTCGTATGGAAAGGCCAGTCCCAGCGGACCAACCTGTCCCACCTCAGCTGGCCATGCACCTGGTACCAGCAGGTCCGCTGCCCAGCCTGGGACCTCCTCCTCCATTGGCCCTGTGCCATCTTTGGGTGGAAGCGCTGCAGGCAATGGGGCTCGGCCCCCCATGCAAGTGTGGGTGGAGGAGGGCCACCTACCACCCTTCAAACAGTCCGGGCTGTGGTGCGTAGAAAGATTGAATGTTCTGTTGCAGAACCTCTACGCCAGCTTCAGGCTCGAGTGGCGCAACTCCTGGGTCAGCCTGCCCCTCCTACACAGCCCCTAGCACAGCTACCCTGTAGGCTGTGTAGGTGCAGTGGTGACTGCCCATGGGTGGAGACCTCAGTCCCACTGTTTCCATCTGTGGGCTCATGGGCTTGCGATTTCCAAACATCCCTCCCTTTCAAAGGTGTTCACCCACCACATGTGTCATATACCGCCCCTGTATGCGTCTTGTTTGTATTTTCTGTTTACCTCCCTGACCTACCTCGCCGAATATACCTACTTCTCCTACCCCACATTCCACTCTCACCTGAAAAAAAAGGGCAATCTGCTCCCAAAAAAAAAATTACGCCCCATACATAGCTGCCCATTTTGCACACATGTTCACTGGACACATAAAATGTAATTTAATTGGCATTACAGCCTACTTTGTTGTCCTCACCCCACTCTCAGGGGTTGAAAGTTTCATATCTACCTCCAAATTTATTCTATATGCACAGCTGTTGCTGTTAAAGAAATGGGCAGCTATGGACCTTCCCTACACCCATCCTGCACATCCCGAGCTACTTTCCATACTGGCTTTCCCTCTTTATGCCTCTTTTTCACCACTTTCCTATATCCCCATTTTTCTTTTCTTTCAAAGAAATGAGCGTGGGGGTTAGCGGGAGTAAGCACTATTAAGTAGTAGTTAGCGGGTTTGCGCGAGTGTGCGCTTGTTTGTGCTTAGCTAAGCATTGCTAAGCATCGTGCAAACCTGCACAATCCTGCTTGCAACTGCTTAAAAGTGCTTTAGTCACTCTGTATGTGAGGGCCCTTGTTCTGCTCAGGAGCAAAATAAAACACCTCTTTCAGTCTCGAACCCCAGACCTTGTACACACTACACAACATGAAGTACCACTAAGGCACGGTATATAGACAACAAGTTGGTGCTGAAATAAATATATCATGCATCAGAATGAGTGAATATAAAGGAAAAATAGGAATGCAATACCACACAACTTGTTCTGTGGATCTTTACAAACAGTTGTTGTGGGATTACATTACATGACTGCGATAAGAGAAGCAGCCATTCTAGCAGGAAATAATGTTACACCATCACTTAACAACCCAACACAATATCACAGCAGGGCAAACACTGGCATATCTGTTTAGGGCAGAGGCCATACTTCCCAACTGTCCCTTACTTTCAGGGATGTCCCTGATTTTGACACAAATTTTAGCTCTGTCCCTCTGAATCCCTCCTAAAACTACTGATTTTGGCCAGAAAGGTGGTGAATTACACTTAATGAATAATGGCAATAATTAAGAGTTAGACACTTCTTTTACTTCAAAAAAGGTGCATTAATTCATATGCTCTGAGTCTTTCAATGTTTCAACTTAATGGCACTAACATTTTAAAGGTGTCCCTGACTTTTTCCTTACTTTTCCCTGAGTCTCTTCAAATATGTACCTGAGTGTTTGAGAGATCTGGCAGAGGCAGAAACAGAGACATATCAGCTTTTTTGCTGTTACACACTGTGCAAATAGCTTTGGAAGGAGTTTCAGAAGCATACCATTATGTAGGAATACAACACTGAAATACAAATGGATGTAGCCATGTACTGGTAGCAACCAACTGTAAGAATGCCATTGATCTATTGCTGAAAAGACCTGTGTGGTGCACAGACAAAAAACAGGCTATTCTCTGGCTACCATGTTGATAGGTCCACAGTTGGGAGTTATGTAGACAGATTACTTGCCTTGCTAAGCTAACATGTACACAGCAACCCTGTAAGTCCAGCAAGATAAAATCCACACAATAATGCTTACGCTCTTTATACTTCTGCACCCCTACCCAAATGCAGAATATACCTGTGTCTGCAGCGTCTACCAAGGATGTAAGCAAGCATACTCACAGTACTGCCATGTGTCCAGTTTTTCTGAACAGCTTGTGCTAATGTCAACACTAAAAAAGCACAAACTGTTTAGAACTGAGTAAATGAATATTTACAGTATAGCAGTTCACAAACAATTCTTGTGCCAAAGGAATACATCTCAATAACTAGCTTTGTATGGCAGTTAATTGTAAAAGTTGAAAAGAAATTACATCTTTCCATGTATCTTGGGGAAGCATTTTGAGGGGTGAGTACATTTCTAGACTGACAAGTGGGTACTGGAAGCAGCAACATTAGGTCTGAGTGCAAAATGTAAATCTCTGGCTACACCCCTGGCTTCTGATATAAGAACTATACCAACCTTCTGTCTTAAATAATGATGTCTACAGCAAACAAGAATGATCTCCATTTTGGAAAGCTGAAAGGGCTATGCCTACCTGAGTTAGCAATTTATAGTACTGGGTTGCTATGTCAGTGATTACTGCAATTACTACACAGCAGGCTGCATGCAATTAGCAAGTGGTGGCCACTAATTGGTGCAGTGGCCATCACATGCTCATGTTCAGATACCTACAAAAGCAGGCTGCCATCTCTGCCAACAAACTCAATCACTCTATTGCAGAGACTGATAGAGAGAGAGACAGAGAGAGAGAGAGAGAGAGAGAGAGAGAGAGAGACAGAGAAAAGGAAAAAGAAAAATAAATATTACCAAATCATACAAAGGAAAGGTATGTGACACGTATGCATTTACTGGCATGTAGTAGATGTTATTGAAGAATAGTGGCAGCAGTACTTCTTTATGCACAGATGTTCTGCTTAACTACTGCTATGGACAATACAGTGTGTACCTGTGGGCAGTGGGACATACCTGTGAAATGTGTAGATCAGCATTAAATGTCAAAGATCTGATTCATGTTATCTGTGTTCTGTACAGTAGTGTGGCCAATGGCTGTTGGGAGGATTAGCGATGATATTATATAAACATGGGTGTGACAGAACAACACATGCATGATAGTCATATTAAAGTGTAGCTTAGCATTGGCAACTGCTGTAGCAGTCTAATATGCTTATCTAGCATTTGTAGCCATATATATCCCCCTAATGTTAGTGTGTTTTCATATATGACACCTGTTTGTGTTGCAGCGAGGCCCAACAGTTCAGCTGTGAGGTCCAGGGTCTTACAACAGTGTGGACCATGTGTGTGTATGCCACACACATACGGAGAAATATATATGTGTCATATATATTTACATCTGTATATGTGCATAGAGCAGTGGACATATTGCAACTGTTTCTGAAGGGTGGAGATATATATGTTGGTGAAGGTTAGTATGCGCATATTTGTATGTAGGTTTTAGTGTGTGACAAACAAGACAGAATACAGTGCTGGTATATGACATGTGGTGGTTAAACACTGTGGGTGGTTTGTTCAGTTTGCGGTGTTGAAGCCAGTGAGGCCTGCTAAAGCTACCTGGGCTGTGAACACCTTCAATGCATTTATCCCAAGACTGTGCAATTTTATTACATTACTGTACACCTCACATCCTTTGTACAATTGATATTCTCACTATGAAATGTGAAATGTATGTGTGCCTACATAGATATGTATATGTACACCAATGGATGTGTATATCTATCTATCTATATATACATATATATATATATATATATATATATATATATATATATATATTTATATATATATAGTTATATATACTCATACACACCTGCATCTACTTGTTGCAATAGATTCTCTGTACTGTTAACTGACTGTGATGGTCAATGTGTTTGTGAATACGTCAAATATATGTATCTGTGGGATAGCTTAGTGGGAAACTGTTTATGTCATGGTATTATGGGTCCTTGCTTTGATCCTAGCAAAAGCTGTGTATTCTGTTGCTAGGCAGAAAAAGTGCTATTGCATACAGTGTGATTAAGTCCCTTAGTTTTAACTAGGGTGTGTCATTGGAGGCTAAAGCACTACATCTATAATTATTGATTGATACTGATGTTGAATCCAAATCCTGTGTGTACTGTAATACTACTTGAAGCTCTTGGCCTGTACAGCAAAGTATGGTGTATGTCCACATTGCTTGCATCCACTGTTTTGTGTGGTCCCTGTATTCATCACAGATTACATTTCTCAAGATTAAGGTTGTGTAAGTACTGACACACAGTACTGTATAGTACACACTGAAAACGTATCTGGGTTGTCATACCTTTGTGTCCTGTAATTATGTCTGATGTGTGTGTGGGTATGTCTGTAACATGTCCTTTGACATATGTGTGGTAAAACATATAACTGCGTATCTAGCAACATTCATAGTGTACTACAGCAATATGCGACCTATATCCCCAATTGTGCACATATTTTGGACATGGGTTTGCAATTAACAAGTTGTGTGGTATAATAGTAATACATTTACTGGACCTTATACTCATTTTGATGGAAGATATATTTCTTTACACATCAGCTTGATGTATACCTGCTGTGGCTAGGTGGTGCATTGTGTTGCATACAGTGTGCCAGGTACTCTTGTATAGTCTGATATAGTGATTTCATTTTGTTGCTGTGCAGAACATGGTTCATTAGAGTGAGAGTGAGCCAGGCACTTCCAAGCAGTTGTGGGGTGAGCAGTAATAAGTGACAGTTAAAGTGTTTCACTCTTGGTTAGCTAATAGGTTGCTATATATGACAGTTCGGTGATATCTGTACTGTATAATGTTAAATGTGCCTTATGACTTGCTCAGACATATTTTCGTATTTATGTCTTCCAGGGATCGTGGCACATTGCAGGAACCCCACTTGCAGTAGTGCTGAAGATGACATAATTACTACCAGTATGATTCAGCACTACAGTCTCATGTTCTCACAAACCAGCCAAGACCAGCAGGAGCGTACTGCAATGTGGCAAGATGCTGTCTGCAGGGTAAATGATGTAGGTCTGCATAACCATACATATGAGCAGGTACGCCACCACTGCAGTGATCTTCTCAGACATGTCCATCAGCGTGGTGCTGATGTGCAGAGACAACAGCTTGCAACAGGAAATTTATAGATTTCAATATATGTCTTGAGGTGCTATTGAGCTTTGAATACCTGCACAGCAATGTTGTGTCCATGTATGCATTGTGTTCCAGGGGGAGGCCCATCACCTAATAACAAAACACATGCATCAACGCCATGTATACTGTTAGTAACAAGGACTGTCTACACTTGCACTGCATGCTGTTGAGCAACACATGTCCTGCATGCTGACATGTGTGATATGACTGCTTTGCTTGTGATGCTGTACCCCACCATCACATGCTATTGTGTATATTCTAAGATTTATTGTGTATATTCTAAGATTTCTGGTGTTGTGTGTGTCTGCTTTAGGGAGGAGTGTATTTTTGTGTGTGTGCATGTGTGCATGTGCGTATTTACGCATGTGTTCATGTGTGCATGTGTGCAGGTGGTCTGACATCATGTTCAGGTCTTAAAGTGTGATTCCTGTTTTCCTCTCACAGGTGCCAAGGTGGGGCTGGTTCAGTACAGCAAGGAACCTGATGTCACTGAGACAGACAGTGATCATGAGGATAGGTGTGTTGAGGCACAGGCAGGTTTGTCAGGGTCTGTTGCTGGGCCACCAATTGACAGTACACAAGTCTCCACCCCATCCATGCACACAGTCATACTGCCTGTATATCCATCATCACCATTGCCTTTAGCTGAGGGACAGTGTACGTTTGGCCCTGGCCAGGACAGTGTGGTATCTATGGCACATGTATCAGGACACAGCAGCCATAGCCAGATGTCTGGAACGGTACCACATAGGCAGGTGCCCAGGGGATCTCATCAGAGCACTGCTGGTCATCATGCCCCTGGCAGACATGCCACACCTCTTTCTACCACACGCATGTTCCAGGCTGTCATGGAGGCACAGACACAAATGGAGCGGTACACCAGATAGGGACTAAGGGCACAGAGGGCTCATAACACCTCTGTAAATGACAGTATCCATGACCTAGCAGTTGCCATATGTAATTACACTGAGGTCGATAGATGTTGGGGTGAGACATTGGATGTCCTCCACAATGTCATGTCCATGTGTCAGGACAGTGCGGGACAGTTGAGATGTTGACGTGGACATATGCCAGCAACATCAGTAGCTGGAGGTCACCGTGGACATCCAACAAGTCACAGCCACTCCCGTAGTGCCAGTACCAGCCCCAGCAATGTTGGGGGGCTGTCCATAGACCATCCTAGAAGACCACGTGCACGTGGATCTAGCCAGTCCAGGCAGGGACCTGGATCCAGTGGACATATGTCAACCTCTTCGGATAGTACCCAGTCTGGATTAGTACCTGATACTGTCTGTAGCACCCCTGCCAGGCACAGGTTCCATATCCATGGCCAGAGACGGTGATCTGTAAAGCCTGCCAGGTACAGTCTGTAGCTGTCTCACAAATCCCCATATATGGCAGCCACACGGTTGAACTGTGTGCATGCAGACACACACACATAAACCAGAAACCTAGGGCAAACACATACCCGCACACATTGCATCAACACTGGCCCATAACAGTACTCATGGCCCTCACACACACACTCACACACACATGTCGATTGTATGGCTCAGTGTAGGTCTCTGGCAAACGAAGAACAAACCCTGTTTATATGATGAAACCTGTGCCACCTCTTGTCATCTGTAACATTGATGCAGGAACAGGCTAACATGGTGCTGATGCACAGGGTGACTTTAATAAAATATAGCAATGGTTGAATGTGTAGCATGTTGTCAGCAGTAAAGTGTAATGATATCCTTGAAGGTTTAGCTGAGCAGGCATGATGCATTAAAGCTGTAATTAGCAATGTTGTATTGTTTCCACCAGTGTTTATTCCAATTGTGTTTTGTTTGCCCATGTACCACTTGGCTGATGTGTGTAGTTGTGTCAGCATGTGTTATACAGTGGCAAGAAGTGTGGGGTGTGTGCAGCACAGGTCTGCAGGTATACATTTGTGAACATGGTGGAGGTGCACTGTCTGCATGTATGTGCATATTGGACACATGGGCAGGATGACATGCCCTGTATTGGCCAGTGTTAACACTCCATACTTTCTATTGCTGGCCAGTATGCATTGTACTACACACATTTTGGAACTTGAGTACACATGTGTGTGTATGACACGGGTTGACACTGTGCTGTGGGTGATGCTGTTGTTGCTATCTGTCATTGGTTTGCATTACTAAGGTTAACACTGTCCCAGCTGCATAATCCTTTATTAATGCACACTGTTCGCCTACAGGGTTGCATGGACCGTGCTATCACAAACATAAGAAATTCTCACTTATACAGTAAAAGTGCATTAGTCTCATGGACCCCTGCCATAAACTAAATATATACTAGAAGGTGTGAAGTTGTACCAAAAGAGTTACATACCAAGAAGGGATAACCTCTCTGGCAATGGTACTGGACAGTGTCCCTGGCTGTGTCATACACAGGCTGACATATGAAGTTACCACTTACCTAAATGGTCTGTCCAGATGCAGCCTCTATACAGGTTACATACTTGTGGAATGACATATGGTAATGGTGTTCACAGTCCACAAGGGTTGAGCTACAATGTCTTCTTCTTCTTCTCCTTTCGGATGCTCCCATTAGGGGTCACCACAGTACGTCACTTCTTCCTGGCCTCTGCATCTTGCGCTATCACACCATCCACCTGCATGTCATCTCTCACCACAGCCATAAACCTCATCTTAGGCATTGCTCTTTTACTTTTACCTGGCAGCTTCATCCTTAGCATCTATTTCACAATATACTCTACATCCCTCCTAAGCACATGTACAAACCAACTTAATCCTGCCTATGTGGCATGGTCTACTAACCTTCAAACCTGGCCTGACCCTCTAATATACTTATTATTATACCTGTCCACCCTCATCACACCCAGTGCAAATATTAACATAAATTGATTATGGGTAGAACTACAACAGGCCCTGGAAACTCTCACTCTATAAGCCAGACCAATGTTATCTGGAAGTCTATGGAACACAGCATTATGGAGCTCATTAACAGAGACATTATGAACCTGCAAGCACTGCACCATACCCACTTAGGTTCTCTAAAGGCCAGATCATGGCTCCTACACCTGGTAGACTTCAAGCCAGTCAACAAGGCTATAGGTGAGGGAGGGGAGGTCAGCACAGCCAAGCTATAGCTCACCAGCAATTCATACCCATCCCATATACTGGTATTATACATAACCTCAACAAACTGACCATAAACAATTGTTAGATGATTGCTTGACAACTGACGCACAGATGTAGGACACACAGTAACATTTGCAGCCTCCATGTACTATTCTATGCCAGTAACAAGTGGTATTCACCTGCACTTACTAGCTTTCTTAGGTACAAGCAAACACAGTAGGGATATGTCTACACATGTTTGATGACAATGCATACTGTGGGATATACTTTATTCTCCAGATGACACACACATCCTCCAAAAGGGTATCATACAGATAGATACCTGGTGTCAAACTCATGCTGTAAAGCTATAAGCCTAAGAAAGCATAGTTATCCACTTTTAGAAAACAAAGTATCCCCAGAGTACCACATAGGTAGTAGCCCCCAAAATGTGGAACAGGTACTAATGTATACATAGAGCCATGTGTTAAGTCATCTCTCCTTTGATGATCACATTACCAAAGGGTTTTGGAAATCCCTCTGTGGAGCACATAAGCAATAAAGGGTTTCCATGCAGATCCACAGATGTTGTTGCACACCTATAATGATTAGTCATCTTTGCCAGACTTTGCTTGCTTTGGAACAGGTTTCAAATATACCTCAAGCATAAACCCTCACTCACACTCTTCAAAAGAAACCGTGATGAGTGGATGTGAAACAGAAGATGTAGCCCAGGGATCACTGCAGTGGCTAAGCTTGTCACAAGCATACAGAAGTGACCTAAGGTCTGGAAAGCACCAGCATGCTTTGGTAAAGATAACACATGCATTCATGGAGAAAGCAGAGTACCCACCTGTGAAATACTTGAGGTCACATGTATGTATATGGATTTGCCGCACAGCTACCTTACATGTGTAATGTACATACAGTTGTCATTGAGATATGTCATACACTATAAAAATCAAAACCCACTCCACATTGGCCAACAGTGTCAAACACCTGGAGCACACACAGTCAGCAAGTGCGAGATTCAAACTCTTTCCTAACTATATTATAAGACGACAGCAGTATGCATTTACCCAATGCGCTATACACATTACTGGGAGTTCATCTTTCCACAGGTATATTTGTAGGTTGGTGACATCATCCGACTTGGCAAAGATGACTATACCACTTTTAAGGGGTGTGAGTAGTCTCCAGAAAGGTTGCTCCTTCCCAGGTAGACGCTTACACACAGTTGGCAAGTGCAGGATTCAAACCCCTACCTGCCTACATTATGATATTACAGCAGTACACATTTACATGATGCATATACACATTACTGGAATTTCACTTTTCCAGAGGTATATTTGTAGGATGGTGACATCATCAGACTTGACAAAGATGAGTATACCTCTTTTAAGGTGTGTGAGTAGTCTCCAAAAAGGTTGCTCCTCCCCAGGGAGAGACACACACTCACTTATTTACACACACACAGTAGGCAAATGCTGGATTCAAACCCCTAGCTAACTACATTATGATATCACAGCAGTACACATTTACATGGCACACTATACACATTACTTGGATGCCATTTTTCCACAGGTATAATTGTAGGATGGTGACATCATGAGACTTGACAAAGATGACTATACCACTTTTAAGGTGTGTGAGTAGTCTCCAAAAAGGTTGCTCCTCCCCAGGGAAAGATACACACACACACACACACACACACACACACACACACACACACACACACACACACACACACACACACACACACAGTTGGCAAGTGCTGTGTTCTTAATCCAAACTAAGTACTTCTTTACACTTCAGCAAAAGTTACAGGGTTCAGTACAGACATTACTTGCTGATAGTCTGCACAAAGGTTTTTTTTCACATTTGCTAACCTCAGCAGGCTTATCATACTAGGTGTATTGTGAGTGTATTGCATGCATAGGCCATGACAATATAATATATGGGTTGATGCACCACATGCTGGCACACACAGGGTCAAACCTTGAGTATCATCTTACCTTCACCTACATGATACTGCAATATAAGAGAAAGATGATAAACTTCAAAAATTGGCTGAGCTTCTGGTGTCATTCAAAGGGGATCCAGTCTCTGTCTGCCTGTGATGACATGATAGACAAGCCTTGTTGCTTCGCTACAGATGGTTAGCACCTGTCGCCCCTATGCTTCTGAATACGGGCCAAGGCTCTTGCTGTCCCCATATTACCTTTTTTAGGCAAGGCTCAAAGGTTCATAGGTTCATAGGTAGGTACTAGGCTATCGACCCTGGGGCCTATACAAGCCCAGCCAAAAAAGTACCCTGGCTTTTGCCACCCAAGAAATTTATTTTCCAGTGCCACTGTGGAGCAGAGACACAGAAGTGATCCCCAGGTTGAATTTCCTATTTCCCATCCAGTCATCAAGATTTTTCTTGAAGAGTGCTAATGAGGAGCTTTGTTTGATATAGATAGGTAGTTTATTCTGGAGTATGTGAAGTCTCTGGGACCGGAATCTATCCCTCCAGCATGTTCTGTTTATTGTGGTGACAAGGTTTAGGTCCCTAGAGCGTGTAGGTTCATAGATTCATAGATAGGTACTAGGCTATCTGCCCAAGGGCATTTATAAGCCTAGCCAGAATGTGTTGGCTTTCGTCTCCCTTTTAAATTAGTTTTCTGGGTCTCTGTCTAGCAGGGCCACTGAACTGATCCCAGTGGTAAATTTACAATTTTCCACCCACTTGTTAAGATTCCTCTTGAAGAGAGTCTGCGAGGGGCTCTGCCTAACATCAACTGGGATTCATCACAGAGCAAGGGGAAGTCTCTAGGACAGGAATCTATCCCTCCAGCATGTCCTGTTTATTGCTTTGCTGAGGTTTAATTCACTGGAGCATGTGGCTCTAAGAGATTTGTTTTTCTTGAGGTGGAGCATGTCCATTAATTCTGGGTTGGACATGGCCTTATACATCAGGCATAGATCACCTCTGAGCAGGCAGTAAGCAACCAAGTAGAGATGGAGTTTCTTTAGTCGAGCTGCATAGGGCATCTCTTTGAGGCCCATGATCCTCTTGGTGAGGTACTTCTGTGGTCTTACCAGCTGTTGCATGTGCCAATTAAGGTACATACCAAATGGGGCATTGTACTCTATTATGAGCCTAATGAGTGATGAGTAGAGGGGCACAATGACCTCTCTTGATCTAGAGGTGAACCCTTTTGTGATTAGGTGGGCTATATTGAAGGAATATGTAACCACTTTGGCAATGTGATTATCAAAGGTGAGGTTACTATCTACCTGGGTCCCCAAACCCTAGTTACATTTTCCATACCTAGTGGATTGCCACCTATGTGGTAATTCATGGGCACTTTTGTTTTTCCCAAAGGGGATGACTATGCATTTTTTGGCATTCAGCTTGAGGCCATGGTTTTGACACCAGGTATCTGTCTCTGTAAGACCCTTCTGGAGGAAGTCTGTGTCAGCCAGAGGGTCGATTATAGCCCCCAGTTTGCAGTCATGTGCAAACTTGGTCAGCCATAGTCCTCCTGTGCTTGCCTGTACCTCAGAGAAGTATATACTGAACAAGAGGTGTCCCAGGAATAAGACCTGTGTGATGCCACTTGTGACTGGTTTAGAGTCGGACATGGCACCCGCAACTCTGACCATGTGTGTTCTATCCGTGAGCCAGTTGGCCACCCATCTCGTGACTTAGGGGTTAATGTTCAAGCTGGTAAGCTTGCCTATGATGCCAGAGTGGGGAATGGTGTTGAAGGCCTTAGTGAGGTCCATATAGAATTTGTGGACTACCTTCCCTTCATCTATGGCCTTGGTAACTGTTTCAAAGTAGTCAACTAGGTTCAGGAGGCAGGATCTGCCTTTAACAAAGCTGAATTGGGTAAGGTCCAGTGTCTGGAGCTTCCCAATGTCTCTATTTATGAGTTCCATGATAATTCACTCCATAGCTTTGCAGACCAGGCTGGTCAGGCTTATAGGGCATTAGTTCCTAGGTTCTGCTGTGCACCACCTTTGTCGAGCGGGATGACTGTTGCTGTGCGCCATTCTTTGGGTACATAGCCTGTGGTAAGGCTGAGTCTGAACAGTGAATTTAGTTGAGGGTTTAGTTCCTTTTGGAGCTCGTGTAAGACGCAGCCTGGGAAACCATCCGGTCCCATTGATGCTGTGTTCTTAGCTTTGGAGAGGGCTGTTTTTACGTGCATGTCCATTATGTCTGGGGCTCTGCATTCTTCTGGGATGGACACAGGCCCTTTTGGGGGTGGGGGGTGAAGTTTGAAATAAACTTGTCCGCCAGGATGTTGGCAATGTCAGTTGGTTCAGTGCATTTTTTGCCATTTTGCAGTAGCTCAAAGCATATCTGAGAGTTGCCACCTAAATGTGTGATATAGCTAAAGAAGGCTTTGTGGTTGTCTTTAGATTCCTTAGCAATTTTTCTTTAGAAACTGGCCTTGGATGATTTTATGAGTGATCATAGTTTCTTGCTAATAATGATCAGTGTTGCCTTTTTGGAATTTTGCTCTATCATGTAGTAGTTTCCTCCTTCTGTTGTATAGCATATTTATGACCAAGGACCACCAGACTGGTTTCCTGTTTTTGGAGGAGTGAGTCTTGGTTTTACTCAGGATGGCTTGATCCATGCATCCCTGTAGATGCTCATATAATGCACTTGTAAAGGATTCTGCAGATTGGATAGCAATATCCTGTAGCAAGGGGGCTTTGAAACTTTCCACTTTGGACTTTAGAAGTGTGAAGTTTGCGTTTGAAAAGTTTTTCACAGTGGTTTTCTTGACTGGGGGTGGGGTCCAGATGTGGATGTCCAGTGTGATTACTTTATGATCTGATTTTACCAGTGAGGGGTTTACCTCTAGTGCGGAACACTGATCCCCCATGTTGGTGATGATCAGGTCCAGTATGTTGTCACCTCTAGTGGGCATGGTGACCAGCTGTTCCAGGGCGTTTGAGTTTATAAACTCTAGGAAGCATTGGGCAAAGGAGTTTGTACTTGAGTAATTCTCCCAGTCAATGTTTGGGTAGTTAAAATCTCCTAGTATCATGGTGTTTGGTAGGACCTTTAATTTTCCAGTGTTCTCAGGAATGCTGAGTGAGGATCCTGAGACAAGGTAGGTGATCTGTAGCAGGCTGCAATCTGATAAGCAGCTTTGCCCACTGTTAGTTGCACTTGGATGGTCTCCGAGGCCTCGTGCTGTGCCACTAACCTGGAGGTGTGGGTATCCTTTATGAAAATGGATACACCCCCTCTTTTGTATTTCAGTCTGGGTTTTGGGGCCAAAGCTGGCAGAGATTGGGATTTCTTTAAGTGGAGCATGTCCAACAGCTCTGTGTTTGACATAGCTTTGTATGTTAGGCAGAGATCATCTCTGAGTAGGCGATATGCGATAGAGTAAAGCTGGCGTGTTTTGAGACGGTCTGTGTAGGGCATGTATTTGAGGCTGCTAATCCTCTTTGTGAGGTATTTCTGCAGGCTTTCCAGTTGTTGCAGATGTCTTGTGAGGTGCATACCAAAAGGGGCATTGTGCTCTATAATGGATCTAATGAGTGATGAGTAGAGGGGAACAATGACATCTTTTTTTCTGCCTGAGAAACCTTTTGTGATGAAGTGTGCCACATAGAAGGATTTCCCTACTACTGTGGCAATGTGATTATCAAAGAAGAGTCTACTGACCACCTGTGTCTCAAGGTCTTTTATCACACTTTCACTGTTAAGTATACTACCGCCTAGGTTGTAGTTCATCGGTACAGAGTTTTTACCAAAGGGGATGACAATGCACTTTTTGACATTGAGCTTGAGGCCATGGCTTTGACACCAGGCGTCTGTCTCAGTGAGGCCCTTTTGTAGGATGTCCACATCATTAGTAAGTAGTTTCAATTATGGCTCCTAGTTTGCAGTCATCTGGGAACTTCATTAGCCAAAGACCTTCTGTGTTAGCCTGTACTTCCGGGAATTAGATACCAAACAGGACAGGACACAGGACTGAACCCTGTGGTACTCCACTTGTCACTGGTCTGAAGTCGGACTTGGAGTCTACTACTTTCACAGTATGGGTTCTGTCAGTGAGCCAGTTGGCAACCCATCTTGTGACATAGGGATTTATACCTTGTTTAATGAGTTTATCTATAATTCCAGAGTAGGGGATGATGTCAAAAGCCTTGGCAAGATTTAGATAGGCTGTGTGAACCACCTTACCCTTGTCTATGGCTTTGGTGACTGCTTCAAAGAAGTCTATCAGGTTTAGGAGACATGATCTGCCTTTTACAAACCCAAAATGGTTGTGGTCCAGAGTTTGGAGATTGCCAATGTCTTTGTTTATAAGTTCCATGATGATACGTTTTATGGCCTTGCAGACCAGGCTCATCAGGCTAATGGGGCGATAGTTCCCAGAGTCCGTGGTGGCTCCCCCCCACACCCTTGTGCAGTGGGATAACTGTCACTGTGCGCCATTCATCAGGCACAAAGGTGAGGCTATGATTGAACATGGTACTTAGGTGTGGTGCCATTTCGTTCTGTAGCTCGTGTAGAACGCAGCCTGGGATGTTATCTGGTCCCATGGATGCTGTGTTCCTGGCTTTGGAGAGTGGCTTTTACCTGTGCAGCCGTGATGACAGCAACTTTGCTTTCTTCCAGTATAGAGATGGGCTCTTTCATGGGTGAGAGGGGGGTAAAGTTAGCACTGATCCTATCTGCCAGGATGTTGGCAATATCAGTTTGGTCTGTATATTTCCTGCCATTGTGCTGTAACTCAGAGCATTTCTGAGTGTTGCCATTGTGATTCTTGACGTAGCTATAGAATGCTTTGTGGTTGTCTTTAAAATCAGTGGTGATTTTGTTTTCGTAACTAGCTTTGGAGGATTTTATCAGGGATCGCAACTGACTCAGAACATACATGAGTTTACATTGATATTTATGACATAGCTAAAGAAAGCTTCATGGTTCTCTATGGACTCTTTGGCAATATTTTTGCCAGAACATGGCTTGGATAATGTTAGGAATGCTCATTGTTTCTTGATGATACTGATCGGAGATTTATTGATCTTCTTTGCATTTTCACTTTCATTGAACAACTTAAGTACTTGTAGTACATAGTTTGATTATGACAGGGGTCCAGTATATTATATGGGTCTGTTTTCATATCACTGTGTGCGCAAGGCAGGATTGGTGAATAGTGACAAGTGTCTGGAGTAAGAACTGCAACTGCCAGATATGTGTGGCCCACTGCTGTACACATACATGGCCGAAGTGTGTGAGCATGCCCAGTATGACCTTTTAGTATGTTGTTGACTGACATTTGCTTTGTTTGTTTAAGTGTGTGAGCATGCCCAGTATGACCTTTCAGTATGTTGCTGACTGAAATTTGCTAAATTTATTTAAGTGTTTGAGCATGCCCACTATGCCCACTATGGGCATATATACTATATGTGTGAGAAAAATTAAGTTAGTTTTTACTTCAGGGCTCACCTTTGTGTTGTACTTCGACAGGAAGCACGCTGTGCCTGCAGGACTTCCATGAGTCAATTTGCATAGACTTATCAACATTTCTACATACAGGGGGGACAGCTATTATTTGTACATTTCTACCCGGGGGTGGCACACCTGATTGTTACTGTGGGTGTACATAGGATGAGGGGTACACCTGACACTTATACACATTTGCTAGGCCTGCACTGCTATGTCAGTTGCCTATCGTACTGGCTTGAGGTATACCACTGCACTACAGAACTTAGCTTCCAATTACATGCATTTTAGTTTGTGACTTCATTGCCTACCCAACCCACATCACACTGCCTGGCCTGCTGTTATCTGTCTGCATAGGCCTGGGGAGAGGTTACTCATATGCCTCTTCAGAGGGCAGGATACAGCATTTGTTTGTGTTTGTGTTTGTCTACAATTGTCCTGCTGGCTGTGAGTGTTAGGTATGTGACCTCCCCAATTGGTATGTGTGAGTGATTTAAGTTGTGTCTGTGCCAGTGTAATGCTGTCATGGCTTAGTGGTTCAGTACTGTGACTATAGTGCACAGTATCCTGAGTTTGAGCCCTGTCACTGCTTTTTATTTTCCTGCTGGGCAGACCTGACTGGTTAAGGAACAGTAAAGCAGGTGTGAGCATGTTTCCCCGACTTTGCTCGACTTTGCCCGACTTTGCCCAACATTGCCCAATGTTGCCCAACATTGCTCAACGTTGCCTGATGTTGACTGACGTTGTCCGACGTTGCGCTGGTTAGTGTGGTGCGCAGCTACACCCAGTTGTACTTAAATATGGTCAATACTGGTACATTTTGCTTAGCAGTGCTTTATATTGCTTAAAATAGGGACACATGCCTCAGGTGATGCTGCAGGGCTGCCTATGTCGGATGCATATATTACACTCCCTATACATGTTTGAAAACAGGTAGTGTAAAATTAGGCATCCCTTTTACTGTATGTGTGAGTCAGAGAGAGGTGTCATTTCCAGGGTTCCTACTGAGTCAGTGTATGTGCTATCCGTTGCCTCTTTGCCAAGGCCAGGGCATACTGGGCATGCCTCCTTCTGCCTACAGGGGCAGGCTCAGGTTGTTCCTCCTCCGAGTCATGCTGTGGCTATGCATGCCTTGGCACTGGTGGGGGGCTGTTTGGCCCTGCCCCATGTTGTTCCTGCAGCAGCTGTTTCCACAGGATCATATTGTGTAGCATGGCACATACGATGACAATTTGGGTACATGTAGGTGGTGAGTACTGCAAGGCTCCACCAGATGTGTCCAGACACCGGAACCTTGACTTGAGCATCCCAGACACACACTCAATTATGTTTCTTGTTTGTGTATGTGCCTCATTATGCAGTTCTTGTTTGGGTGTGTGTGCATTTCTGATGGGTGTCATCAGCCACGGCTCCAGTGCGTATCCAGCATCCCCCACTAGGTGACCATCAGGGATGTCCGGATTGGCAAATCTCTGGTACAGCTGCGTCAGATGCCAGATGTGGGAATCATGATAACTTCCAGGGCAGCCAGCACACACATTCATTATTATGCCCTGGGCATGGCACACAACCTGGCAGTTGATGATGGGGAAGCCCTTGCGGTTGATGTAGACCCTACCCCATTCACCAGGTGGCACTTTGATGTGTATGTGCGTGCAGTCTATTGCACCCACTACCTCAGGGTATTCTGCTATTTGGTGGAAAAGATGCATATTGCTGGCCAATGCCTCATGGGAATTTGGGAAATATACATGCTCACCGACATATGCTGACATGGCATCCAGGAACTGGTGCAGTAACCTTGATGCTGATGCCTGTGAAATCCCCATCATATCACCAGTTGGTTTCTGGAAGGTACCTGTAGCTAGTAATCTTAGGCCAACACATACCTTGGTATCCACTGGGATGGGTTCCCCTCTGTTAGTTCTGTGTGTGAGGCATGGCCGGCACAGCTCAACAATTTTCTGCAGGAGGTCTCTGTCCACCCTATAGCTCTCCACTATCTCCAGCTCATGTAGCCCTTGGTAGGTTACCCTGGGTCTGTACACTCTTCTCCATCTCCTCACTGTGGGTTGCTCAGCAGCATTCACAACATCACCACCCGCAGCACCTTGCACATGTTGGTTTATGATAGCAAGAGCAGCCCCTAACATTTTGTCTGACTTTAAAGTTTTTAAGCTTTCCCTCTTTGTATACTGCAGTGTTGCAGAGTTCTTTGGAAAAAAACAAGGAATAATGCTGTTTGCAGAGTTTAAAGTGCTGGGCTGGGCTAGTCTGCTACCTGTGTAATTGGCTGATTCTGATATATTTCACCTGGCAGCTCTGCTAGTTCTCCTTGGTTAACTTCCTACTACTTCTTTTCCTTCCTTTTCCTTTTCTGTTTCCGCCCAGGGCAGCACCGTGCAAACAAGCAAACGCGCTGCGCACATGCGTGCACATGCAGTGTGCACGTTTGCAAGAAATTTCAGATATATTCACAGCCTACACCTTTGGTTTCTGGTTTTCAAAAAGGACAACTGTAGACACGCCTCTTGCAATCCTGAGCAACTCAGGGCAAACACAAGACACTGTGCTCCAATAAGCTTACAGCCTTTCTGACACACCCTCTCATGATGTTACCTATATTCTACTCTATTACTCACTTACTCCTACACTTACACTCTTGGTACATGGCTCACATGCTGGGGAAAATTGGGATCCACTATCCTTATCCTCATTTGCATAAGATTGCTTACTAATGCATGTTTATATCTCTCACACTGAGCTTCCCCCCCCCCCTTAGCAACCACTACTCAGTGGCCATGTTGTCTTCAGCCTGCCATTCACCTGCACGGCAGGATAAGCTTTTTCGTGAAAATGGCTATTTTGGTCTATTTTTAAATTATTTTCTTGTTTTTTAAAGTGCCAAACATTTGCGCAGTGCTGCGCTACGCTTAAACATCGGAGATCAGGGGAAAAAGTTAGATTTTAATAATTTTAAACATTTATAAATGCCAATGGTCTTATATTTCCAATGACATGCTTCCTTAACTGTATGCATCCTTTATTTGGAGCTGCCATTGCTCTCTTTAGCTATTTGCAGAATGGTACTCCATTACCAACTATGCATTTTTTGGCATTCAGCTTGAGGCCATGGTTTTGACACCAGGTATCTGTCTCTGTAAGACCCTTCTGGAGAATGTCCCTTTCAGCCAGAGAGCCAATTATGGCCCCCAGTTTGCAGTCATCTGCGAACTTGGTCAGCCATAGTCCTCCCATGCTTGCCTGTACCTCAGAGGAGTATATACTGAACAGGAGGGGTCCCAGGACTGAGACCTGTGTGATGCCACTTGTGACTGGTTTAGAGTTGGACATGGCACCCACAACCTTGACCATGTGTGTTCTATCCGTGAGCTAGTTGGTCACCCATCTCGTGACATAGGGGTTAATGTTCAAGCTGGTAAGCTTGTTTATGATGCCAGTGTAGGGAATGGTGTTGAAGGCCTTAGTGAGGTTCAGGTAGGCTGTGTGGACTATCTTCCAATCATCTATGACCTTGGTAACTGTTTCAAAGAAGTCAACTAGGTTTTGGAGGCAGGATCTGCCTTTAACAAAGCTGAATTGGGTAAGGTCCAGTGTCTGGAGCTTCCCAATGTTTCTCTTTATGAGTTCCATGATAATTCACTCCATAGCTTTGCAGACCAGGCTGGTTAGGCTTTGATAGTTCCCAGGTTCTGCTGTGGCACCACCTTTGTGGAGCGGGATGACTGCTGCTGTACGCCATTCTTTGGGTACATAGCCTGTGGTAAGGCTGAGTCTGAACAGTGAATTTAGGTGAGGGTTTAGTTGCTTTTAGAGCTTGTGTAAGATGCAGCCTGGGGCACCATCCGGTCCCATTGATGCTGTGTTCTTAGCTTTGGAGAGGGCTGTTTTTACCTGCATGTCCATGATGGCTGGGGCTCCTTTTGGGGGTGAGGGGGGTGAAGTTTGCAATAAACTTGTCCACCAGGATGTTGGCAATGTCAGTTGGTTCAGTGCATTTTTTGCCATTTTGCAGTAGCTCAAAGCATATCTAAGAGTTGCCACCTAAATGTTTGATATAGCTAAAGAAGGCTTTGTGATTATCTTTAGATTCCTTGGCAGTTTTTCTTTAGAAACTGGCCTTGGATGATTTTATGAGCAATCGCAGTTTCTTGCTAATAATGATCAGTGATGCCTTTTTGGAATTTTGCTGTATCATGTAGTAGTTTCCTGCTTCTGTTGTATAGCTTATTTATGGCCAAGGACCACCAGACTGGATTCCTCTTTTTGGAGGAGTGAGTCTTGGTTTTACTCAGGATGGCTTGATCCATGCATCCCTGTAGATGCTCATATAATGCACTTGTAATGGATTCTGCAGATTGGATAGCATTATCCTGTAGCAAGGGGGCTTTGAAACTTTCCACTTTGGTCTTGGGAAGTGTGAAGTTTGCTTTTGAAAAGTGTTTCACAGTGGTTCCCTTGACTCGGGGTGGGGTCGGGATGTGGATGTCCAGTGTGATTACTTTATGATCTGATCTTAAGAGTGAGGGGTTTACCTCTGGTGTGGAACACTGATCCCCCATGTTGGTAATGATCAGGTCCAGTATGTTGTCACCTCTAGTGGGCATGGTGACCAGCTGTTCCAGGGCATTTGAGTTTATAAATTCTAGGAAGCATTGGGCAAAGAAGTTTGTACTTGAGTAATTCTTCCAGTCAATGTTTGGGTAGTTAAAATCTCCTAATATCATTGTGTTTGGTAGGACCTTTATATTTTCCAGTGTTCTCAGGAATGCTGAATGAGGGTCCTGAGACAAGGTAGGTGATCTGTAGCAGGCTACGATCTGATAAGCAGCTTTTCCCACCGTTAGTTGCACTTGGATGGTCTCCGAGGCCTCATGCTATGCCACTAACCTGGAGGTGTGGGTATCCTTTATGAAAATGGATACACCCCCCTTTTGTATTTCGGTCTGGGTTTTGGGGCTGAAGCTTGGAGAGATTGGGATTTCTTTAAGTGGAGCATGTCCAACAGCTCTGTGTTTGACATAGCTTTGTATGTTAGGCAGAGATCACCTCTGAGTAGGCGATATGCAACAGAGTAAAGCTGGAGTGTTTTGAGATGGTCTGTGTAGGGCATGTAGTTGAGGCTGCTAATCCTCTTTGTGAGGTATTTCTGCAGGCTTTCCAGTTGTTGCAGATGCTTGTGAGGTACATACCAAAAGGGGTGTTGTACTCTATAATGGATCTAATGAGTGATGAGTAGAGGGGAACAATGACCTCTTTTTTTCTGCATGAGAAACCTTTTGTGATGAGGTGTGCCACATAGAAGGATTTCCTGACTACTGTGGCGATGTGATTATAAGGAGAGTCTACTGACCACCTGTTACCAAAGGTCTCTTATCACACTTACAGTGTTAAGTATACTACCACCTAGGTTGTAGTTCATGGGTACAGAGTTTTTACCAAAGGGGATGACAATGCACTTTTTGGCAATTAGCTTGAGGCCATGGCTTTGACACCAGGAATCTGTCTCAGTGAGGCTCTTTTGTAGGATGTCCACATTGTTAGTAGTTTCGATTATGGCTCCTAGTTTGCAGTCATCTGGGAACTTCATTAGCCAAAGACTTTCTTTATTAGCCTGTACTTCAGGGAAGTAGATACCAAACAGGACAGGACACAGGACTGAACCCTGTGGTACTCCACTTGTCACTGGTCTGAAGTCAGACTTGGAGTCTGCTACTTTCACAGTGTGGGTTCTGTCAGTGAGCCAGTTGGCAACCCATCTTGTGACATAGGGATTTATACCTAGTTTAGTGAGTTTATCTATAATTCCAGAGTAGGGGATGGTGTCGAAAGCCTTGGCAAGATCTAGATAGGCTGTGTGAACCACCTTACCCTTGTCTATGGCTTTGGTGACTGCTTCAAAGAAGTCTATCAGGTTTAGGAGACATGATCTGCCTTTTACAAACCCAAAATGGTTGTGGTCCAGAGTTTGGAGATTGCCAATGTCATTGTTTATAAGTTCCATGATGATACGATCCATGGCCTTGCAGACCAGGCTCATCAGGCTAACGAGGCACTAGTTTCCAGGATCTGTGGTGTCTCCTCCCTTGTGTAGTGGGATAACAGTCACTGTGCGCCATTCAGCAGGCACAAAGCCTGAGGTGAGGCTATGATTGAACATGATACTTAGGTGTGGTGCCAGTTTGTTCTGTAGTTCATGTAGAACACAGCCTGGGATGTTATCTGGTCCCATGGATGCTGTGTTCCTGGCTATGGAGAGTGGTCTTTACCTGTGCAGCCATGATGACAGCAACTTTGCATTCTTCCAGTATAGAGATGGGCTGTTTCATGGGTGAGAGGAGGGTAAAGTTAGCACTGATCCTATCTGCCAGGATGTTGGCAGTATCAGTTTGGTCTGTATATTTAGTGCCATTGTGCTGTAACTTAGAACAGATCTGAGTGTTGACATTGTGATTTTTGACGTAGCTATAGAATGCTTTGTGGTTGTCTTTAGAATCAGTGGTGAGTTTGTTTTCATAACTAGCTTTGGAGGATTTTATCAGGGATCGCAACTGACTCAGAACATATATGAGTTTACATTGATATTTATGACATAGGGAAAGAAAGCTTCATGGTTCTCTATGGACTCTTTGGCAATATTTTTGCCAGAACATGGCTTGGATAACGTTAGGAGTGCTCATTGTTTCTTGATGATACTGATCGGAGATTTATTGATCTTCTTTGCATTTTCACTTTCATTGAACAACTTAAGTACTTGTAGCACATAGTTTGATTATGACAGGGGTCCAATATATTATATGAGTCTGTTTTCATATCACTGTGTGCGCAAGGCAGGATTGGTGAATAGTGACAAGTGTCTGGAGTAAGAACTGCAACTGCCAGATATGTGTGGCCCACTGCTGTACTCAGACATGGCCTAAGTTTGTGAGCATGCCCAGTATAACCTTTCAGTATGTTGCTGACTGAAATTTGCTAAATTTGTTTAAGTGTGTAAGCATGCCCACTATGGGCATATATACTATATGTGTGTGAAAAATCAAGTTGGTTTTTACTTCAGGGCTCACCTTTGTGTTGTACATCGACGGGAAGCACACTGTGCCTGCAGGGCTTCCATGAGTCAATTTGCATAGACTTATCAACATTTCTACATACAGGGGGTACAGCTATTATTTGCACATTTCTACCCGGGTGTGGCACACCTGATTGTTACTGTGGGTGTACATAGGATGAGGGGTGCACCTGACACTTATACACATTTGCTAGGCCTGCACTGCTATGTCAGGTACTCCATTTCAGTCTGCACTGTTGCCTATCGTACTGACTTGAGGCATACCACTGTACTACAGACCTTAGCTTCCAATTACACGCATATTAGTTTGTGACTTCATTGCCTAACTAACCCACATCATACTGTCTGGCCTGCTGTCATCTGTCTGCATAGGCCTGGGGGGAGGTTACTCATATGCCTCTTCAGAGGGCAGGATACAGCATTTGTTTGTGTTTGCAGTTGTCTACAATTGTCCTGCTGGCTGTGACTGTTAGGTATGTGCCCCCCCCCCCCAATTGGTATGTGTGAGTGACTTAAGTTGTGTCTGTGCCAGTGCAATGCTTTCATGGCTTAGTGGTTCAGTACTGTGACTATAGTGCACAGTATTCTGAGTTCGAGCCCTGTCACTTCTTTTTATTTTCCTGCTGGGCAGACCTGACTGGTTAAGGAACAGTAAAGCAGGTGTGAGCGTGTTTACCCAACTTTGCTCGACATTGCTCGACTTTGCCCAAAATTGCCCAATGTTGCCCAACTTTGCTCAACGTTGCCCAATGTTGCCAGATGTTGCGCTGGTTAGTGCAGTGCGCAGCTACGCCCGATTGTATTTAAATATGTGCAATACTGGTAAATTTTGCTTAGCAGTGCTTTATATTGCTTAAAATAGGACTCATGCCTCAGGTGGTGCTGCAGGGCTGCCTATGTCGGATGCACATATTATACTTCCTATACATGTTTGAAAACAGGTAGTGTCAAGTAAGCCATTCCTTTTACTGTGTGTGTGAGTCAGAGAGAGGTGTCATTTCCAGGGTTCCTACTGAGTCAGTGTATGTGCTCTACGTTGTCTCTTTGCCAAGGCCAGGGCATACTGGGCATGCTTCCTTCTGCCTACTGGGGCAGGCTCAGGTTGTTCCTCCTCCGAGTCACGCTGTGCCTGTGCAGGCCTTGGCAATGGTGGGTGGCTGTTTGGCCCTGCCCCATGTTGCTCCTGCTGCGGCTGTTTCCGCAGGATCATATTGTGTAGCATGGCACATACCATGACAATTTGGGTACATGTAGTTGGTGAGTACTGCAAGGCTCCACCAGATGTGTCCAGGTACTGGAACCGTGACTTGAGCATCCCAAACACACACTTAATTATGTTTCTTGTTTGTGCGTGCACCTCATTATGGAGTTCTTGTTCGGGTGTGTGTGCATTTCCGATGGGTGTCATCAGCCACAGCTCAAGTGTGTATTCAGCATCCCCCACTAGGTGACTATCAGGGATGTCCCCATTTACAAATCTCTGGTACAGCTGAGTCAGATGCCTGATGTGGGAATCGTGATAACTTCCAGGGCAGCCAGCACACACATTCATTATTATGCCCTGGGCATGGCACACAACCTGGCAGTTGATGGAGGGGAAGTCCTTGCGGTTGATGTAGACCCTACCCCACTCACCGGGTGGTGCTTTGATGTGTATGTGCGTGCAGTCTATTGCATCCACTACCTCAGGGTATTCTGCTATTTGGTGGAAAAAACGCATATTGCTGGCAAATGCCTCACGGGAATTTGGGAAATATACATGCTCACCGACATGTGCTGACATGGCATCCAGGAACTGGTGCAGTACCCTCGATGCTGATGCCTGTGAAATCCCCATCATATCACCAGTTGGTTTCTGGAAGGTACCTGTAGCTAGTAATCTTAGGCCAACACATACCTTGGTATCCACTGGGATGGGTTCCCCTCTGTTAATTCTGTGTATGAGGCGTGGCCGGCACAGCTCAACAATTTTCTGCAGGAGGTTTCTGTCCACCCTATAGCGCTCCACTATCTCCAGCTCATGTAGCCCTTGGTAGGTTACCCTGGGTCTGTACACTCTTCTCTGTCTCCTCACTGTGGGTTGCTCAGCAGCATTCACAACATCACCACCCTCAGCACCTTGCACATGTTGGTTTATGATAGCAAGAGCAGCCCCTAACATTTTGTCTGACTTTAAAGTTTTTAAGCTTTCCCTCTTTGTATACTGCAGTGTTGCAGAGTTCTTTGGAAAAAACAGGGAAGAATGCTGTTTGCAGAGTTTAAAGTGCTGGGCTGGGCTAGTCTGCTACCTGTGTCATTGGCTGATTCTGATATATTTCAACTGGCAGCTCTGCTAGTTCTCCTTGGTTAACTTCCTACTACTTCTTTTCCTTCCTTTTCCTTTTCTGTTTCCGCCCAGGGCAGCACCGTGCAAACAAGCGCAAACGCACGCACACGAGCGCACATGCGTGCACATGCAGTGTGCACGTTTGCAAGAAATTTCAGATATATTCACAGCCTACACCTTTGGTTTCTGGTTTTTAAAAAGGACAACTGTAGACACGCCTCTTGCAATCCTGAGCAACTCAGGGCAAACACAAGACACTGTGCTCCAATAAGCTTACAGCCTTTCTGACACACCCCCTCATGATGTTACCTATATTCTACTCTACTACTCACCTACTCCTACACTTACACTCTTGGGACATGGCTCACATGCTGCGGAAAATTGGGATTCACTATCCTTATCTTCATTTGCATAGGATTGCCTACTAATGCATGGTTATATCTCTCACATTGAGCTACCCCCCCCCTTAGCAACCACTACTCAGTGGCCATGTTGTCTTCAGCCTGCCATTCACCTGCATGGCAGGATAAGCTTTTTAGTGAAAATGGCTATTTTCAGCTATTTTTAAATTATTTTCTTGTTTTTTAAAGCTCTGCACATTTGAGCGATGCTGCGCTACGCTTAAACATTGGAGATCGGGGGAAAAAGTTAGATTTTAATAATTCTAAACATTTATAAATGCCAATGGCCTTATATTTGGCCATTGGCATGCTTCCTCAACTGTACGCATCCTTTATTTGGAGCTGTCATAACTCCATTTAGCTATTTGCAGAACGGTACTCCCTTACCAACGGAGTACATTTCTGCAGATAACACTAATCTTCCACGGACAGGTTAGTGTTTTCTGGATTGCAAATTTACCTCATTTGCATAGCTTTCGGCAGCAAATGAGGTAATTTGCATACCATGACGCTGTCCGTGCAAGAGTAGCTTTAGCAGCTCTCGTGCACGCCCTTGATGGGTGTACCTGGATCGCACGGCAGACACATTGCCTCCGTGAGCTCCTACACTCTTCTTGCACTCCGTGCAAGCTTTCGTAAATCTGGCCCATAATAAAATGTCAGAAAAAAAGAGTAGTTTTAACAGAAATTTAGAAAAAAGGGAATGACAATGCTGTCATTTAGAGAAAGGCAGATCATGATTATAATTTCAGTTTTGTCTGGCTAGTAATTTTAACTAGATATTATTATATTTTTTTCTATTTTCCATGAAACTTGACTGAATATCAAAGATGAAAATTTGAAAGTAACATAAATGTGTAAGCAATATTCATTGTCATGATTTTTATATCAACATTTGTTAGAGAAATTGTTTATAGTTTTTCATTTGTGAAGAAATCACTATTAAGGTTCTATACTAAAAAGTGTACATGCTTGATTACATTAGACATCTTTACAAAGGAATACTATATATGATAATATTACTTATCTAAAATAGCAAGCAAAAGTACTGCATGTTTATAAATAAAAAAGTTGGTTGAAATTTTATGTGCCCAATATTTTACCTATATTAATTAAACCTTAATGTTTTTTTTTTTTTACTGTTATCTATTTCAAATGATTTACCTAAACATACTAGGAAGCACTGGGAGTGAAGGTGTGCCATATAAAGTTTGTTGTTTGTCTTTTTTGGCTTTTCTCGGTTAGGGGCCACCACTGCAGAACTCCAGTCCGCTAATAATTGGCAGTAGATTTTTATGGTGCTGAGTTGCCAGCTCGACGCCCAACCTTCAGCGAAGGCACACCCATTCACGAATGTCTTTCGACTGCCACTCGACCGCGGGGAGGACATGCAGACTCCACACAGAAGGCACTCCAGCCAAGAATCGAACAGGAGAACCTTTTGCGGTGAGGCAGCATTAAGTACTGATCAATAAGATAATCTATGATCAATTACTTTCAAAGATGAAATTGCTTGTCTTAATCCTCAATACTTTCTTCAAGCAAGCATATAGGCTCTGATTTCTATTTTTTTAATGTATTTGTTACTCTAATCCCTGATGTTTGTATTGAAATTCGCCCATCTTATCTCAAGTAGAATTAAGGAAATACTACAATTCACAGTTATGCAAGTTCAGATTCAATGTTCTTAATTTCTGTCTCCTCATGAACTCAAAAAGGATAATTAACTCTACAAAACTGTTGTTTCCAAATAAGACCAGTCTGAGAAAGCCGCAGTTCAGTGTTAATCCCACTTATTGCAGTAGCTAGAAATGCTAAAATAAAAAACAATCTATTTGCGAACATGTTTTGTGTCTTTCTGGGTAAAAGGTGAAGTTGTTACCTTAAGAGAACTTTACTTTTTAAGACTCAATTAAATCATGAGTCAATATAAGGCATTTTGAGAGTTCATATTCCTTGACGTGAAAAGTAATAACTAAACCTAATTTACCAATTACCTTAAATTCCTGTTATCGACTAAAACAGATGCATGATTGTTAAATCTAGCAAATGAGAAATGTGAAGTGTGATTTATATGAAAGCAGAAACAGTCTTGGCTTGGCAAGGAGCATAAATTGACCTTACAACTGTTTACTACCAGTAAACCCTGAAATTTCTATTCAGAGACATGATAACTGCAATAAAGAAAGACCTAATTATCAGTTAATTTGCATGTATCTGAATCACTTGTAACTCTCACCAATGCAAATCACTACTTTACTGTGGTAGGCTGCACTTGCGTCCCATGAATCACATGAGCACAGGCAACCCACATTCACTCTCCCACAAAAACACACCCCACACACACATACACACTCATAAATCGCTCATAAATCATGTGCATTTACACTCGATCATGAATACCAAAAATTAGATTTCATTCATTTTATTGTTTGTAAATTACAATGAGATGCTGGAGCTGTTGCCCTATTGACTTCTTACATGAGTCCAAGTAATAGTTTAAAAGTTCTCCCTGGTGTCATCTGCTGTTCTTCTCCCCTACATGCCTCTGATTTTATAGAATGCTCCTCCTGCTTCCTCGTATTACTGCCCTTTCCCTTGTTACTCACGCACTGCTGCAATCAGTGAATAATGCCAAGCATCAGAGTTCCATACTTTTTATTATGTAAAAAATAGCCTGATACACTATCTCCTCAGTTAGTGTCATAGTTTAAGGCTCCTTTTTGGCAAGCTGCTTTCTCTATCACGATTGCAGGATATTAACCTCCTGCATTTACTTTAAGTAATATTGCAGTATTTTCTTGTTAGTCTAGATGTCCTTACCCCCAACTTTGCAAGATTTGCTCATTAGTCTAGGGGTGTGTGGAGTGTGGAGGTATGACATCCATTCTCCACGCACACACATCCACAAATTCATACATATACACACACAGAAATGCATACACATCACCCACATGCAACTGGGCTTTTGGACACATTAATCCATTCAACTATACACACACACACACACACACACACACACACACACACACACACACACACACACACTCCTTACCTACCCCACACACACACACACACACTGTGACCAACCAAGCAGAGCTGGGAAGTGAATCCTGGGAATGCTTCCAGGAACTGAAGCATTACACAACATTAACAATTTAGTAATAATAAATTTACCTGACCACAATACTTGCATGAAGTAATAAATCTCTACCCACAAGAGCTATAGAACTTTGCAGTGGTACACCATAAACTGACAGTCTGCTTTCCCAAAGATTTACATCTCTAACAATAAATGCCATATGTTTATATATAGTTTCAAATGCATGTGGAGTAATAAAAGATATATAAAAACATCAAAGAAAATAGCCCACAAAATAAAGTTGATGCATTTTTTTGAAAAGAGAGTAAAATCATTTTCTTATCTATTTCAGTTAGAGTTGGACTACTAATTTGCAAATCATAATCCCAATAGTTACATCTGATGTGATTTTTTTTTCATTTTTTTATTATTTTATATATTTTGGATAGATAAGATCTACCTAGATCATTGTTTCTTTCAAGGTTCTTTGGAAAACTGGTAATAGATGGAAATTCTTTTTTGACCACATCTGACATAGAGTCATCATAGGCATTATGACCTGTCTGTTTATTTGTACTTTAATATCTTATTTATAGATACCCATTAAATACTAAACCATTAAGTACAATGGCCCCTTTAAACTTTTTTTTTTTTTGAATGTTCAAACTATCCATACAAGCTGGTGGGAAAACTTCTGGGAATAATGTAAAGCAACATGCTTTTTTTTCTGCATATTTATATACAAAATTCTTGAATTATTTCAATAGATTATGCATGCAATTAGAGTTTGTATGATTATTAGTATTTTATTTATTTAACATTTGTTAACTGGGAAAGTCTGACTTGGAATGAGCCAATTTTCAGCAGAGACCCAGGGAGAAACACTCCAGATGCATCTCAATGTAACATGGGAGGAAACCCACATGAATGCAGGGAGGACATGCAGACTCTGCACAGAATTAAACAGCCGAGAATCGAACCAGAGAACCTCTGACTGTGAAGTAACAATGCTTACCACTGCACCACTGCGCCGTCCAATCGATGTTTAATAAAATAACGATTTATGAGCCATTTTATATTATTCTTTAAAATTAGTAGTTCAAAAATACAGTTTCATTATTTAGCAAAAATTATCTTGTATATATTTTCCAATTATATGAATAAACAGAATTTATCCATATATCCACTGTTTTAATGACAGATACTATAATATATTAATTGAAAGCCCAGAAAACATGCTCTGCCATTGTTCACTCTCTAAAATTATGTCCCAAAGCTACTCTGGGTTAATTGCAATACCACAAAAATTTCTAGCATGTAGTATGAAATTATTTAATCTGTTCTTCTGATGGATGTATTCAAAAAGTCAAAAGTCAAAAGTAACTGTCATCTAGCGATGCACAAAGTATACAGCTGAAGAAAATTCTGTTCCTCCAAGCTCATGCACAACACGGAACACAACAATACAAAAACAATAACAACAAAAGTACACATATACAACAATGAAAATGAGCCAACCAAAGGCCTAGAGGCCCAGAAGCTTCAAAAAACTGAACGCTATTCCATGGAACACAGCAATCACTCCTCTACACTGCCACCATATTCCCCTCCATTGCCAGCAACATACAAGTCCCAGTATTTTCTTCTGGCTGTCCTTTTGACACCAAAGACCTCACAACCACCACTACCTGCAGGCCTTAATGGCCACACCATCACCAGCAACATCAAAGCCTCATTCCTTCCTTCTGACACCACTGACCCTCACAACCACCACTATCTGCAGGCCCAAATCACCAACCAGTTTGATGAACTTCCCCAATCTTTGCTATCCAGACTGTAGCATCACCAGTTCCATTCTGCAGTATCAACCACCGCATTCCCAAAATCCAGACCATTTAGCACAGACCCAATGAAAACGAAAAATACAAATCCGGTCTCTCTAAATCCCATGGCCTTGACTTCCACACTCTGCATCCAACTTGGCTCACCACTGCAGGTCCAAATTTTATTTCCAATGTTCCACAAAAAAAACAGGCAAAAATACCAACAAGAACAACAACAGATATCATGGACACCACTGCTGCCATCATACGCTCACTCAACAGACCAAAAATGGGCCACCATCTTAACAGATCATGAGAAACACTACAAAAACAAAAAGTGCACAACAGAAGCTAGAGAGGCCACTGCCACACAAGGTGCCACCATCTTTTATTCAAAGAGGTTGTATGTATAAAATGTAGCATTTTAGATAAAAATGCATGTAAAGAGGTTGCCTGCATAATAAGTAGCATTTTAGGTACAAAATGCATTTTAATCAAAGTCAACAAGTCTTCCATAGAAAATAATAGCTTATTCCATTTAATTTGTTAATACATTAATATTGTTTAAAATGTTATTATAATTTGTTTTTATTGTTACTTAATTACATGTAAGAAAAATTCCTAAATACTTAATCTGTTTATTGCCCCATTTAAATCCACTATTTTTTCTAGCAAACTATTTAATCCTTTATTTATTACAGTTAGTCTTATTTTGATTGCATTTTCCACCATTGAGGCAATTTAGAGAGGGCTGTGTACTACATAGATCACTTTAAAAGACATGCTGGAGTGCAAATATATGACCTGAGGTGGGTGTTAGACTGTCCAAGTAAGTGATGAGTAGTAGCTTTTTTACTGTCTCTGGGACCCTACATTCATGTTGAGACAACATTATGAACCTTTGCTATGACAATGATTGCTTGTCCCACCCCCAAGAATATGGGCTAGTTCATTCACATGTTCTTATTCCCAAAATGCTGGTGAGGACACATACTAATAGCTGGCTGAATGATGCCCTCTCCCTGAAACCTCTTGTGCTTGCACCCAGTGAAAGACAAAGATCAGAGGAACAAACAGGCACTACCGCTGTCTGATTAAGGGGAGTCATGGTAGTTTGCAGTCTTAGGAGCAAAAATCAGTGAAAAAAAAGGAATTTGGGCTTTTGAGCGGAGATGAGTATTTGAATAAACAGAAGGTTATTGCAACATAACTGAAGCTGTTCAGGCTAGTGTATGATATGCAAATAGGAATGATGCATCATTGCTACACAACAGAATAAAAATATGGTACACTTGAAATATGGGAAAGGAGGGGAGGACTACATGTGTTGTGGTTCTGGTATAAGATAAAGAATCCATGGAGGGAAATGGAGCTAATTTAGTCGGAAATGTGGAGATGAATCTTATTTGGGTGGAAATGTACGAGAAGGAGATGTAATTTATTTGGTTAGAAGTATATAGGGAAGAAATGAAGGATGCATTGTTGTTTTTTTATTTGTGAAAGTGAGAGTTGGTCTCATTGGACCAGGGATGAGAAGTAAGACTTACAGATTATTGTGGGATAGGTGAAAAAAGTGAATACACAAAGGTGAAAAGAAATGGCAGTGGAAGGTACTAGAATGAAATGTAACAGGAGATGACTGAGACAGCTACCAATGAGGTATGAGAAAATGAGAACAGATGTTAAATGTAAAAGTAAAGTAAAATGTTATTGTAATTCAGACTGTAAAACCATAAAGAGCACAGGTGAATGAAATTACGTTCCTTCAAGCTCATTGATCCACAACACAGACCACTGCAACAAAAACACAAGCACATAACCACATAAAAAATATATACACAGAATCACAGCCAATTGAAGCTCCATCTTCACACTGAAAAATCCCAGTCCATTTCCACTGATCCAACAAAAACAGACATCAAAAATTTCGGATCAGTACACATCCAAGTTGACAATTGGGTCTCCACCATCCGCCCTCATCCAGATCAATGATCGTAGTCTCCATGATCTCAATCTACCATCCACACTGACACCAACCTCATCTCCACCCAGTAACAGTCCAGTTTCCACATTCACAATCAACTCAGATTTGGCATAACACCCTTCAATACCATCCAACACCATCCAACACTCGGTCTCCACCATCTGCTCCACCCAAGTGCACCTTTCCACATACAGGCCCAAACAGCCATGACCAGGCCAACCACTCCAGCCATTCCTACCATTTGAGCCACTCCAAGCTACCTCAGCTAATCCCAAATGATCCATCAGTCCGAATGATCCACCGACACCATGTCTGCCTCCTTTCCACATTTGGCCACCAGCAACACCAAGAAAGACAGTCCAACTATGGAAAAAAACATAGAAACACAAGACGAACAATACGAGCTGAAGAGGCTGCTGCTTCATAAGGCATCGCCGTCTTATGTATAAAGTAGAGATGGGGCACAAAGAGGTGGGATGTGAAAGAGAAGGTGGACAGGAGGTCAGTAGGTTGAAGGCAACTAGTGGTGGTTGTGTGATCAAAGTGGAGGGAAAGAACTGGAAGTTATAAACAGCGAGGGGAGAAAACTATGTATAGGGGCAACAGGAGATAAAATGGTGGACTTGTAAGAGTCTTAAGATATGATGCCAAGATGTTGCATTATGTATTAATGGAGACAGTTATGAATATTTGTGACAAACTAGGCTAGTATAACATTATCTGTTAAGAGTAATTTTTGGAGTCTTACCAAATTGGATGTATGAATATTGTGAGATTGGTGAGATTTCATAGAGGATATGCTAATGCTTTTTCACTGTTCAAGTTATGTTCAAAATTTTGGGGGGGATTGTGCTGCAGTAGATCTGCATAAGTTTTCAGGCTAAAATGTTTGATGTGCAAACAGTAAGATACATTAAATGTAACTAAAATAAAAAGGGTACAGAAAACATAGGATTTGGAACTCTTCTAGCAGGCACTGCATATCTCATTTAACTATGCCATTCTTTGGATTCCTATTGAAATGTCAGCACTTGAAATGCTGAGTGCTGAAAAAAAGAGCAAAGTCACAGGAGAACAGCAAATCTCAGAAACTGCTGTTCTTAAAATTTCTTTTTGCAGCAAGTCCCGACATTTTAAATGGTTACCAGTTTTCCACTTTCCTTCATTGCATTGTATGAGCTATTCCAGTGGATTAAAATGATTACAGAAGTGTTTCCTGGAATGATGATAGCCATATAGTTGCTTAGTAAATAGATATCAGTTGCAAACTGAAAGCTGCATAACTACATGTTTCCTCCCCTACTGACTTTATATTATATATTTTGATTACATGATGATGCTATTATGGAGGATGGGACGCAATCCGCATAAACACTGCAATGCTTGGTTTTACTAGAATAAATATATTGACTAATTTTAAAGAATTAATCATTTTCATCAAAGGTGTAATAAAACTGAAGAAAACTACTACACTGATACAGCCATTAGTATTGCTGCCTCACAGTGCTTGATCCTCTAGTACAGGTCTCAGCTCAGTTGCTTTCTGGGGAAAGTCTGGATAGTGAATTAGTGCTAGTCATAATTGCAGATATGTGTGTGTGTGTGTGTGTGTGTGTGTGTGTGTGTGTGTGTGTGTGTGTGTGTGTGTGTGTGTGTGTGTGTGTGTGTGTGTGTGTGTGTGTGTGTGTGTGTGTGTGTGTGTGTGTGTGTGTGTGTGTGTGTATGTGTGTGTGTGTGTGTGTGTGTGTTTGTGTAGCTCTTCTGTATTTTGTTATAGACCTGCCTTTCAGGAGCAGCATCAGTGTGTCTATGTTCAAAAAAGTAACATCATATATCTTTTTTTTTTTTTAATTGTGGTACTTTATACAAGGAGGTATGGTTAACTAACAGAGCATATGCCCACCCAAAATATGCTGATGTACATCCTACAAGTGTGTGCATGCACACTTGTGAGATACTTTTGATATGCTGATGTACATACTCCTATTGTGTGCATGCACACTTGTGAGATATGCTATTGTATATCTTACCAGTGTGTGAATGCACACTTGTGAGATACTACAGATATGCTGACATATATCTTCTCCATGCACACTATTGAGATACTGATATGCCGATGTACATCCTCCCACTGTGTGCATGCACAGTTGTGAGATACTGTTGATATGCTGATGTACACCCTCCTGCTGGGTGCATGCACACTTGTGAGATACTGTTGAGATGCTGATGTATATCCTCCTACTGTGTGCATGCACACTTTTGAGCTACTGTTGATATGCTGATGTATATCCTCCCACTGTGTGGATGCACACTTGTGAGATACTGTTGATATGCTGATGTACACCCTCCTGCTGGGTGCATGCACACTTTTGAGCTACTGTTGATATGCTGATGTACATCCTCCCACTGTGTGGATGCACACTTGTGAGATACTGTTGATATGCTCATGTACATCCTCCCACTGTGTGCTTGCACACCTGTGAAATATTTTTGATATGCTGATGTACATCCTCCTGCTGTGTGCATGCACATTTGTAAGATACTGTTGATATTCTGATGTACATCCTCCCACTGTGTGCATGCATACTTATGAGATACTATAGATATGCTGATGTACATCTTCCCGCTGTGTGCATGCACACTTTTGAGATGCTATCGATATGCTGATGTACATCCTCCCACTGTGTGCATGCACACCTGTGAGATACTTTTGATATGCTGATGTACATCATCCCATTATGTGGATGCACACTTGTGAGATACTATTGATATTCTGATGGGCATCCTCCCACTGTGTGCATGCACACTTGTGAGATGCTGTTGATATGCTGATGTACATCCTCCCACTGTGTGCAGGCACACTTGTGAGATACTGTTGATTTGCTGATGTACATCCTCCTGCTGTGTGCATGCACACTTATGAGATACTATTGATATCCTGATGTACATCCTCCCACTGTGTGCAGGCACACTTGTGAGATGCTGTTGATATGCTGATGTACATCCTCCCACTGTGTGCATGCACACCTGTGAGATACTGTTGATATGCTGATGTACATCCTCCTGTGTGCATGCACACTTGTGAGATGCTGTTGATATGCTGATGTACATCCTCCTTCTGTGTGATTGCACACCTGTGAGAAACTGTTGATATGCTGTTGTACATCCTCCCACTGTGTGCATGCACACTTGTGAGATGCTGTTGATATGCTTATGTACATCCTCCTGCTTTGTGCATGCTGCAAGATACTACTGATATGCTGACGTACATCCCCCCATGCATGAACACTTTTTAGACACTGTTGCTGCTGTTCAGTCTGTGGTAACAGCATCATTGTGCTGCAACAACACCTGCCATCCCCATGAGATGGATGTGATGTCCTTTGGCCATCCATGCCTACTCTATTTCCAGTCCTCCAGCTTCACTGGTCATTAAATGATAATGATTTGACAGAATCTCAGGTGGATGCCCTGCCTCTGCACCACTGGACTGGCTTAGATTACTTTCTCTGCCTTAAACCAACAGAGTACAGGCATAGACTCCAGTTCCTCCATGGCCCTGAAATTAATGAAATGGGTAACCACAAAATTAATACGTGTCATATGGGCAAGTTTGCTCTAACTACTTGGCACTGTTATACCAAAACAATAGGGTATACATTACATCTTTAAATATTCTTTGTTTTAATATTTCACATCCACCTTCATAGCAAGTAGTGTGATCATACCTTGAATCTGTTTAAAGTAATTTGTTATGTGAATTTCACATTACCAATAAATATATCTTTTGGATTTAGTTCTATTTCATTAGAAGTGAACAATTTGTTTTAAGGATATACATATGCTCCTTAAATGGCACAATAAAATTCACTATTAAAAACCATTAGCATGATTATTGCATGTAAAACCATAAATCAGCAGTATAAAACTGTTTTCTTTTCTAAGATTGCCAATTAACTGTAAGTATCAGCTGACAAATACATCCTTCCCAATTTTGAAACAAAATAGTATGTGCAAAAAGCAGTTCTCCCTTTCACATGCATTACTAGGGACATTTCAGCCAATATTGACTACGGAAACATTCCGGGAATACCACTGATGCTTTTCCTCAACAGTAATAATATTATTCCATGGAGGAGGCAAGCAAGGCCTTTGAAGTTACCCTGTATGTGAAAGGGTTAGCTCCTTTTATGATCCACCCACCTATACACCAGTCATAAAGGCAAATACTAGTTTAATTGCTTTCTGCTGCCTGAGTCTGCCATTCAAGTGCAGTAACAGTTATCTCTTTGTATACTAATGAGCTACTTAGCTTTAGAGATACATAGCTACAGGCAGCAATCTCATTAATGTACTCAGACATTTTCTGCACACTTAATAAGTTCAGAGGTAGCAAAAATAAATTAAAAACAGCAAAAATGTTCTCAAATTATAAATACTAACTGATAAAAAATCATGATTCCACAACTACAGTGTGCATCTTGAACATTTAGTCTTCTTCTGTATTACAAATATTTTACTTAAACACAGGATACTCCAAAATGTTAACCGATGCTTTCAAATGACATCATATTTTACAAATACAGATGCTAAGTAGCATGAAAACTGAAATATAGTTAGTCCACAGAATAAATTGAACAGTTTGGCTTAATCCATTGATACTAATATGCTTTTATTCTGAAAATTAAGATCAACACAATTTTAATGGCTGAACATATCCCAGGATTCAGAAATGAATAGTGAAACACAAACAGTGAAATTGTATGACCAGTAGCAGCCCACAGGGCAGGTGCTATTTAGATACACATGTGGTGTGACTGCAGTAGGCCATAAAATATCACTACTGACACAGCATGCAAATGAGTGAATAATGAGATGGAAATGAACAGCATTATTCTAATTAGGGTAATTGCGAATACAAATGAGAGTAAGTAATATGTCAAAGCGATTCAAAAATGTATAAAAATTGCACAGCGAGGCAAGTCTGCCAGAGTAGCTTTTTGCCATGCAATCATCATGTACCGACAGAGAGAGAGACAGACCACAAAATCATGATATCAGCAGATTTAACAGAAATGTATTTTTACAAGACCATCTTCACAACGAGTTGGTACAGAGATGTGGGACCCATATCTCTGCAACAGCTGGTTGGAGGATGGTCTTGTACAGCATAACAGAAAGATCTGATCTTACCTAACATTTCATCCCCTCATCCGAG
This sequence comes from Protopterus annectens, assembly GCF_019279795.1. NCBI lineage: Eukaryota > Metazoa > Chordata > Ceratodontiformes > Protopteridae > Protopterus > Protopterus annectens. The sequence continues at coordinate 755,158,315 of NC_056730.1, read as the reverse complement.
CAGAAATAGTACAGCACTACTTTGTGGACAGACACACCAAGCAGTAAATATAGATATGTCACCCTCATATCCATGTTTGTGGGACATTCCTGTGGATACCAAGATATGCATAACTACTGGCTACAGGGACATTCCAGCAGCCAATAATGATGTGGTGGATCTATTCCTGGCATCACCCTCACGGATCCTGCAACGATTCCCTGATGCTATACCACTGCATGCAGAGCAGCATATCTGGTTCTTGCACACCACAAAGGACAGAAACAATACAATGTGGGCTTTTTATGAAATAACCTGTTCCCCTGAAGTAGTAAGAGACACAGACTGAACACTCATTACCACCAAAGCCCCATCTGGGATAAAGGGACAATGGAATATCAAATGTAATAAATCCCTCTTCATCGACTGCCAATAGAGCTGCAATACAAAGTGTCTAATATGCAATTTCCATTGTGCCACCCAGGTGGTACCCACAATTCCAACATCTGACATATGTCGGATCTATATCACCAATTTGTTTTGGATTGCATTTTCCTGGGATATTGTATTGGTTGTACCAGATAAGCCCCAAAGCCATGGCAAATGTTTCTGATAAACCACAGACTGATGCATAGAACACATACAACAACACCACACTGTCACAGATGAACAACATAGTCAAATGCATGTCCAGAATGATGAAGGAACACTTCCCTGTCTAAATGTTTCTGTAGGCACCCTGTAGTATGATCCAGAAACATGTAACAACATATCTGCTATGCCTGCAATGTTACACAATATGTTCTTATGCAAACAAGTACAGCAACAGAATGACAATAGGGAAAAGGATGGGCCAGGGTCAACAGCAAAGGAACAAAACCACACACCCAATGATGGAAATCCAGACAACAGACTCAGAAAATAGCAAAAACCTTTATTCACCTCTAGCACCTCAACAATAATGCCTTCAAGGAGTACATATTTCACCTGAACCATAACACAATATATAATAAGACCAATAAAACATTAAACACATAAAATGCATCAATTAATTAAGTACTTCCAATTACATTCCTTGTTTAACCCTTTTGGTACCAGTGTATCATATTTTAAAATAAATACTGTTTCTTTATACAACAATTTGTCTTTAAGGGAGAGCAGTTCCCCTACATTAACATTAATCTGTCATAAAACACAACCTCTTAAAAGAGAAGAATTGCTATTATGGTGGGCTTTAAAATGCATAGCTAGAGGGCTCTCACAACGCATATTTTTAACGTCTCTAATATGATCCTGAAATCTAACCTTAACTGCCCCCTGGCTTTCTCCCACATGAAACTTATCACATGGACATCTTAAAATATAAATAATTCCAATTGTATCATGTGAAAAACATTGTTTAGGACTAAAACCTATCCCATTAATTCGAGAAAAATTATTAACCAGCTGACTACACATGAACATCTCCCACCTGGAAAGGTACCTTTTCCCCCAACTGCAAAGGAGGTATGTCTTGTCAGGAATGGCCATGTGAGGTGGAGGAGAGAACACTGGTTAAGAGGCAGCATCTGGTTTCCTATTATGGGCCAGATTAGATACACACAGTTTAACAACAATACTTGCACTAATAATACCAAGCTATGATATATCATGTAACACTGTGCAGGGTTGTGGTTCAATTGTCATCATATGCACAGATTGGAAGGGCCACAGTAACAGATGCTGGAAATGGGCATTTTTGAGAAGGCTGTTGCTGTGAGAGAGTACATGTATTATGGTCTGCTGAGTGTGGTGATCCAGGAAGACTAGTCAGTAAAGGGGTGGTGTCTCTGGTGTGGTGTGTTTGGGCAGAGGTGGTTGCTTGAGATGGACATGTGGATGCATGGGTAGACACAGCTGCTGCAGATGATGCCATACCATGTATTTGTCTCTAGAATTTGTCCAGTCACCTGCATGATGTATCTGTAGAAACTATGCACATCTTTGTCCACAATGGATCTATCTCCAGGAACATTGGTGCACAATCCACAAATGATACAGAGAATGGAATGATCATTGAATATGAATGACATGCTGTGCTACAAGTGGATATAGCACTTACACCCACATCCACATTGACATCCAAGGCATCCTACAGCACCCTCAACACTGTTAGTGAGTTTGGAGAAGGTAACAGTATAGGACCTAGAATCTCTCATTCTCTCTCTCTCTCTCTCTCTCTCTCTCTCTCTCCCTCTCACTCTCCACAGAAGTTGAAGTGTATTAGCCACACTTGGACACATTAAGGACAAACAGATCCCATGACACCTTTCATAAATGGTACATGAATAAGCAAAGCTCTCTGTGATGTCATTCTGCATACTATGTACCAGGCTAATCTTCTCTGCACTGACTGTGATTTTATTGGTATGCACCTGTGTGATGATCCTGTATATATGTTGTGTGGTTGCCATGGAGACACTCAGATCAGGTGTGGGTGATAACCAAGGCATTAATGGCTACTGGCATGCCAGCCCTTAGTTGTCTCCTCACACTCATGAGAGATGCCAGTATCCACTGATGTCCAAGCTGCAGAGTAAGCTGGTCCACCCTGCGCTGCTGTATCAGCTAACTTCTGTCTTACTGTGGTATCCTGAGATTGAGGAGCGTTTACACAGGCATTGGAGTAGAATCCGAGGAAGACAGTGGTGATATTATCATCCCATTATGCATGCCAGATAGTGCTACCATGACTGCAGACTGTGTCAGGCTGTGGCAGCCATCATGATGAGGTTCATTCATTTCATCAGGATCAGGCATGCCCTAAATCACAATGGATGAGCCTAACACTGAAGCACCTAAGAAAAGAGACAAACACACTAATGTGCATCAATGCTGCCTTCTCACAGATCCATAAAACCTTGATACTATAGCTGTAAAACAGCTATAAATAACTGGAATGTATATCAATTACCTCATCTCCAAAAAAGGATACTATTACATCACTATTTCCAAAAATAAATATGAACACCAACAAGTTCTGCAGTCCAAATCCAATGCAATAAGCTTCATTCCCTATTGTCCTGTGACACTTCATTGTCCTTAAATTATGTGAATTGGTTCCTTCCTCCATAAAAAGAATACAGCCATACCATGAATTCCAATTCCAATTTGAATGGCTTCTGTACACTGATGTAAAAAATATACATGCTTTTCTTGCACCCAGATTACTTGACAACAGTTTATTCTACTAAAAACATCATGCAGTGATAGGTCCTTTCTTCTCTTCTAAAGTTTTTCTTAGAAACTATTGCAAATAATGTATATATGTTAACATCTACTCTTCACTAATTCTAAGTTCTGCACTCCAAATAAGATGTTAAACCAAGTCACATTTGCCTGAGTTGACTGTGTCGTCCTTTAGATGAGATGTTAAAATAAAGTCCCATCTGTCTGAGTTGGCTGTAGCCAGGTGGATGTAAACATTCTCATGGTATTTATTGATAAGAGTGGGGGAATTTCCTTGATGCCTTGGCCAAATTTACCCTAGACAATAAAAATACCACTTGATGTCTCCCCTGTAAAAAGGCCACTAGCCCACTGGGATTAAACTGATCAACAAAGGAGAAATTAAAAATGAATGAACAAATAGTGTACATATTTATATCTAATGTGCATGTCAACACAAAATAAAGTTAAGTTAAAAGTTTCTTGTTCCTTTTACTATGCAATTTCTGTATTCAAGGCTGGCCTTAGGCCAGTTGGACCTACTTGCCCCACTAGGACTCAATGGCTACAAGAGGGACCTGCACTAGGTAATGGCAAGGTCATTAAACCTTATGCAACTTACAAGATTTTCTTGAGAAACATTACAGCAAAGAGCAAGGTGCTTTCTTGTATGTAGTTTTTCTTCTGCAGGATCTATGAGTCTTGTTAGCAGAGAGGACATTTCCAGTCATGCATTGCACTAATGGCAAGTGTAGTTTAATTAAAACTACAGCACCATATCACTTGTATGCCTCAAAGTATTAGCTACTAATGCCCTCATAGCAGTCAGTCACTGCTGAGTGCTTACTAGAGTTTTCAGTCCATAACTAAGGTGGGTTTAACCATCCGTTTTTTTTTTTTTGTGTGTTTGTGTGTGTTAGTTTAGTAACTGCCACAGAATATATGACTGGATTTAATTTCCTTTTTTAACACCTTTATTGAATTATCACTTTTAACACAGGCAAACTAACATTTATATTAAAGTACTCAAACTATATTAACACGTTCACATTTACAAATATTATACATTACATATATTGTTCAATATAAACAAACCAACATTACATAAATTGTCCAGTTTTCTAGCTTCTCTTAAACCTCCTTCCTCCGCCAAATCATTTTGCTGCATATATTGTTCCCATAATTTCCATTTTTTCTATGTAATTCACTCCTACCCTGTTCTAAAGACCACACGTGCTGTTCTTTTATTTCTGTTACAATATTCATTACTTCAAGTATGATTGGTTTAGACTTTGATTTCCATTTTCTAGTAATTGCTTTTCTTGCAGCAACCAGAATTAAACTTAGCAGCACCTCACAATTCCAAGCAATTCAGATTGTGCATCCCAGTTAAAAAAATCTGTAGTTACACTCATTTGCTTGCCAAGTATTTCTAACAGAATACTCTGTAGGGAACTTTTAAAGTCTGCCAACTCATTACAATCTTTGAAAATACCCTCCCAGGTACATCTTTCTTCTCTATTACAACTCCTACATTAGTCATCTACCTGAAGAAAAATTATTTGGAGTCTACTTAGGGTATAAAAGTACCTATGCAAACACTTCCAGGCAAAAATCCTACATCTTGTAAATTGTGTTGCATATTTTGGGCCATACATTTGTCCACCCATTATTTCTTTGTGAAATAGTTGTCTAATTTGTCCTCCCAATCTTTTCCTGTGCAATATTTTAAATGTCCTACTAATTGTCCTATTTTAAGAGCAGCTTATGTTCTAGATTCAACTAAATATTCAACTAGTGTAGGACATTCATTTAGGATCTCCCTATCCTTTTGTCTTTGTCTATACTCTGATATCAATCCCTGATAGGCAAGGTAATCTATAGCTTGCAGTCCAAATGTGTTCCTGTCTTCTTCCCATTCTATTACATTTTTCTCTCAAATTATTTGTTCCTAATACATTGCTTGCTTTGCCAGCTTCCTCTAGTAAATCCCATCCCCCTCTTGCCTATTCTCTGTTCCTCTAATATCTAATTGCAGTCAGCCCCATGAGCAGAATCTCCTTTCTCTGTTCCTGTGTCAGCTTAGTTCTTAGTACACTTACTTTATGAATACAATGTTATATATGACTGCTGTTATTCTTCTTAAGGATCTGCATAGAAAAGCTCTTTCCTTATTTCATGGACTAACTCCCTGCTTCATCATCATTCCTCTCCACTTTGGATTGTAGCTTTCTGCTTTTGTTATGTATTAGAACCTTAACTCTATAGCTTTTAAATATCCTTTCAAATTAGGTAATCCTAAACCTCCTTGTTCGATATATCCCACTTGACCCTTGCCCTCTTCCCCCCAGATAAAATTCTTCAACTCTTTACTAATTACTATCCACAACTTCTCCTTTGGATGATAAAATATGTCAGACCTGTGTATAAAACTAAAGGGGCTTTTTTTTTTGCTTGTATCTTGTTATCCATATTCATAGGCAAAAGGTTCCAGTTTCTCAGTTATTTTATTATCTTTTGTTTAATGTCTTCCCACATATCCTTAGCTGCTATAACAATCAATTTTAACCCATACTCCTAAATACTTATTTTTATTATGTTTCTATAAATATGGGTATTGCTGAACCAATTCATGTGTGAGTACATAATTTATAGCTATAACATTTATTTTATCTTCATTAACTTTATATCCCAAAAAACAGGAACTGTCTCAGAATGTGTTTTTTTCAGGCACAAAATAATATCATCTGCAAATAAAGCAAACTTTTCTTGAATACCATACCGATTATATCCTTGAATTTCTGAGACTCTTATTTTTTCTTGCCAATGGTTCTAAATATAACACAAATAACAAAAGGAAAGAGGACATCCCTGCCTGGTTCCTCTGTTCAGACACAATTTATCAGAGAGTAACCTTCCCACTTTGATTTTTGCTTCCAATCCATCATATATCCTTCTAATTAACCTTAATATTGCATCAGAAAATGCAAATGCTTCGATTGCCCTATTCATAGAACCCCATCTTGCTCTGTTGAATGTTTTCACTGTACTAAGACCCATCAACAACAGTGGCCTTTCCTTTCATCTGTGGTTCGTCATTGTTCTGTTAATGTTGTCAAATCTTTGCCTACACTCCGCAAAACTACACTGATCCATAACTATAAATGTTGGAAATACTGTTGCCATTCTTTTATCCATTATAGGTACAATCTCTTTATAATCATGGTTTAAAATTGAAATGGGCCTATATGAAGCTGGATCTGATGGACATTTACCATCTTTAGGTATTACAGACACCACAGCTTTTTTCCAGGATGTTGGTGCTTTCCATCCTTTTAAAATGCTGTTACATAAAACCTTCCAGATCATGATCACTTTCTTCCCTCCTAGCTTCCAAGCTTCCACCAGAATGCCAACTATTCCTGTAGACTTTGCTGAAGATTCATTATACATCACCATTTTTATCTCATGTCCGCCTGTCTTAACTTAGTTAAGCCTCACTACCTCTAGTTATTTTATGGTGTTAAAGCTCGGCTGTGACTGTAAATTGTCTATAATGATCAGTGTACTACCCTTGTAAACAAACTAAAATAAATAAATCAATAAATAATCTTGGCATATTTGTCATCCATAAATATTTCCATTTGTGCTTCTTCTTGATTTCCCCACTTCTCTCATACAGATTTTCACAAAATGTCCAGACTATGTCTAATACCTCTACAGGATCTCTGGTTATTTATCATGTTACGTGTTCCCTGAATTTGACAACAACCCTTCCTCCTTTCTGTTACTTAAGTTATTGTTCCAAAAGTTGTTGTGCTCTAGAGTTATTATTAAAAAAACAGTTGGTTAACATCAGCCTTTGTAAACTCATGCATACTATCTAGGTACTCCCTTATTTTATCTTCAGCAGTCTGCATTTGCTCCTGTTCTTGTTCTGGGAGATTCTTCTTATTCTGCAATACTGTAACCTTTGTAAGCACCCTAAATGATTCTTGTTACTTCTTAACCATATCTGTTTTTCTTTTATTTTGCCCTATTTTTAAATTCCAGTTTCATTTTATCACACACAGTAGCTATAACCTCTGGATTACTTTCTATCTTCCTTCATAACTCCCAAATAATTCCACTACCCATTCCTTATGTTCCCCTCTTTTTAACAGAAAGGTAAGGAAGTGCAATTGTCTCATCTTTACTTCATTACCCTACGTTTTTTATCTTAGTGGTTATTGGTGTATGATTATGTGTGTCAATGTTCTCAAATGAACATGTTCCTGTGAAATATCATTTCTGTCTAGCATTCCCAAATATTATTCCTTGGAGAATAATAAGCAAATTATCTCTGAGTTTCTGCTACTGAATTTATGCCTGCCATAACAAATATTTTCAGAAATTTCTTTAGAAATCTATCCTGTCTTGTTATATTTCCCATTCTAGTTCCCCCAGATTCATCCTCAATGTTGCAAATCAAATTCCATTCCCCACCTATAATTAATATTCCCTGCTGTAACATGATTATTTCTCCTTATTTTTAAGCTCTGTAATAGCAGTTTAGGTGGAATATAACTATATGCCAGTATAATCCTCATTCTTTGCCAGTAATCCTTACTACCACAAATTTGCCATTATTATATTTTTATTTTCCTCTTCTATCATTATTGGAGCTCCTCTAACAATTAATATAAATACTCAGTTTCCTTTGTCCCTGATATTCTGTTGAATATCTACCCTGAAATAATACTTTATTTATCAAATTCACAGGCTTATTTATTTCAAATCATATCTCCTGTAACATTGTTATTTGCACTCTGCATCTCTTAATATAATTATGTAAGTTTTCTTTTTTGTCTATACCTGTGAGATCCTTCACTTTTCAAGATAATGGAAAGTGTCGCTATTATGATAAGAAGTCATTATACCTATCAATTATATATGATAACTTTTTAAATGTCTATTTCCAGCTTTTGTGATACATGCACTGGGGGCCATAGTGGGCTTTAGATTTTGAAATATTTTAAGGTAAAGATTATTATCTAACAGGTGTTTGCTATCAAATAGTGGTACATCAAACTCTCACCATTTAGTATATTTATATATTAATTTCAACAAGTATTTGAACATTTTTATTAATTTGCAACTAACATTACAATTAACAGACATTTGTATTTTAGCTAACGTCCACAATATTTACAATACTAAAATTTATTATGTTGGTTCTTCATTTATTAATTCACTATTTATATGGATGAAAATTTTATATTTAACTGAATGTAATACAATATGAAAGTATTTATATATTTATTTATTTATTCGATAATTATTTTACAAACATATTTAATTAATTGTTAGAGTTAAATTCATTAACATATTTATTTTACAATATGAACATTATTTTTAATGCAAGGGGTTGTACTGAGTAATTATGTTTGTTTGTCCTGAAAGCACATTAGACTAAAGTAATTAAAAATACATTTCCTGGAGGAAATTATAGAAATAGTAGAGTGGTAATCCCTTATGTAAGAGTAAATGTGGTCTATTAGAACAACAAAGCATTGCATATGGTTTATTAGTAGGTTGTCATTTTTACACATTTTTACACATATTTCATATTTATATTTCTTATTTCCTTTTTCTATAGCAAGTACAAGGAATTTGCAAATAAACATACGACAAGCTAACATCTAATGAGCTTATTCTAAAATGTTAAGTAACCACAAGAATTTTTCATATGCATTTTTCACTTGAAGTAATATTGTGCACGTTTGTGCGTATTTGTAAAGTCCAAAGAAGAAACGAACATTTTGTTGACTTGAGTGCACTTTGGAAGTGCTCATTGTCAAAATGCGTTAGGTACGAGTAATGTATCAGTGACGTTGTTTTAGGAGATTTTAAATCAACAATTTAAGCCCTGTCAAATGTTTTACAATAACTTTAAGATGTTTATTTATTTATTTATTATTTTTTAATCAATTGCATATCAAATAAGGACCAAATTTGCAAAAAGGAGCAGAAGTAGTATTCTGTTTCTGAGAGTCCGGCAGTTATACATTTAACCAAAATATGTACGCTGCAAGCACTGTGAACATGATGCTGTTTTAAAATTGAAAGCAAAATTTTAATACTAAATTGGTTCAATTTGTTGGTTCTAATTAAATTCTAATTGATTAATTGGTTTATAAACTTGTATATAAGCACAGAAAATATATTGGTGGTTCATCTTGATAAAGCCCGTCAGAGTAACGGGTGAAAGCGCTTGATGTATTTGTGTTTCTAATGTTGGATTTATTCGTACTACTGATCTCACAACTGTTCGTGCACTTTTATTGCTGGTCAACTAATAAAGGAACGTCTGATTTTAGACTGAGAAGGTTTTTGTTCCAGTTCAAGGACAAGTTTATTGGGATTTGGTGCTTCTGCAAACATTTTCTTGACTTTTGGGACTTAGTTCGTGTTTTCCTGTTTGGTGTACCCTGAAATAATACTTTATTTATCAAATTCACAGGCTTATTTATTTCAAATCATATCTCCTGTAACATTGTTATTTGCACTCTGCATCTCTTAATATAATTATGTAAGTTTTCTTTTTTGTCTATACCTGTGAGATCCTTCACTTTTCAAGATAATGGAAAGTGTCGCTATTATGATAAGAAGTCATTATACCTATCAATTATATATGATAACTTTTTAAATGTCTATTTCCAGCTTTTGTGATACATGCACTGGCTGCTGATTGGTAAGTTAATCCTTTATACAGGTTTTTTTTCTTTTCATCAACATTGGAACCTATGTCACATTTTACAAGACTTGTTGTTTTAATGAAAATCCTCAAACAAAAAACAAACCAAAAACAAAAACACCCACAGAACACTTTCACACTTCCATTAGTTATTAACATAATGCAAAACACACAAAAGTATGCACATCTTCCAATAATGAAGTTTAACGCTTCTAATTGGAACAACTGTCTCAGTAAGAAAATGTGATCCCTCATAAAATCCTCCAAAGCTAGTTACAAAAATAAATTGCCAAAGATTCCAAAGATAGCCATAAGGCATTCTATAGTTATGCCAAGAATCTAAATGGCAATGCTCAGATATGCTCTGAGCTACAACAGAATGGCATTAAAGATACTGATCCAAGGATATTGCCAATATCCTGGCAGATAGATTTAGTGTTAACTTCACCACCCTCTCAACCCCTAAAGGGCCCATCTCAATACCAAAAGATAGCCAAATTCTGGTAATCATTGACACACAGGTAGAAGCTGCACTCTCCTAAGCTAAGAATACAGCATCCATGAGACCAGATGACATCCCAGGCTGTGTACTAAATGAACTACAAAATTAAATGGCACCTCACCTAAGCGTCATGTTTAATCATAGCCTCACTTCAGGCTTCGTGCCCACTGAGTGGCCCACAGCTACAGTTGTCCCATTCCACAAGGGGGGATCCACCTTGGATCCTGGGAACAATCGTCTCATCAGTCTGACGAGCCTGATCTGCAAGGGCATGGAATACATTATCATAGAACTTATAAACAAAGACATTGGCAATCTTCAAACACTGGACCCCACCCAGTTTAGGTTCGTGAAAGGCCAATCTTATCTCATGAACATGATTGACTTCTTCAAATCAGTCTACAGAGCTGTGGACGAGGGTAAGGTGGTCCACACAGCATATCTGGACCTCGCCAAGGCCTTCAACACCATCCCCCACTCTGGAATCATAGATAAACTTACTAAGCTGGGCATAAATCCCTACGTCACTCAATGGGTTGCCAACTGGCTTACTGACAGAACCCAGACTGTAAAAGTAGCCGACTCCAAATCCAGGTCCAGACAAGTGAGAAGTGGAGTAACTCAGGGTTCAGTCCTGGATCTGCTCTTGTTTGGCATCTACTTCTCTGAAGTACAGGCCGATACTAAGGGACTCTGGCTAACAAAGTTCACAGATGACTGCAAACTGGGAGTCATTATTGAATCCCCAAATGATGTGGATATTCTACAAGAGGGCATAACAGAAACAGATGCTTGGTGCCAGAGCCATGGGCTCAAGCTTAATACCAAGAAATGTAGTTATCCCCTTGGAAAAAAAACATGCACCCATGAATTACCACATAGGTGGCAATACATTAAACACCAAAAGTGTGATGAGAGACTTAGGGACACAGGTGGACAGTGGTCTCACCTTCGATGACCACATCACCACAACAGTCAGAAAAACCTTCTATGTGGCACATCTCATCACTAAGGGCTTTTCATCCAGAAAAAAGGAGGTCATTGTCCCACTGTACTCATCCCTCATTAGACCCATTATAGAGTACAACGCCCCATTTGGTATGTACCTCACAAGACATCTGCAACAGCTGGAAAGGCCACAGAAATACCTCACTAAAAGAATCTCAGGCCTAAAGCAGATGCCCTATGCTGACCATCTAAAAAACTCCAGCTATACTCTGTGGCATATCGTCTACTCAGAGGTGATCTCTGCTTAACATACAAGGCCATGTCAAACCCTGAGCTGTTGGACATGCTCCACTTAAAGAAATCCCAGTCCCTCAGAGTCACATGCTCCAGGGATCTAAACCTTGTCATCACAATGAACAAAACATGCTGGAGGGATAGGTTCCTGACCCAGAGACTCCCCATACTCTGGAAAAGACTGCCCATACATGTCAAGCAGAGCGCCTCCTTGGCCCTCTTCAAAAGGAACCTTGACGATTGGATGGGAGATAAGAAATTCACCCTGGGATCACGTCTGTCGCCCTGCTAGACAGGGATCCAGGGAAGTAAATTCTGTGGGAAGAAATATCCAGGGAATTGTTATGGCTAGGCTTGTATAGGCCTTAGGGCCGATAGCCTAGTACCAACCTATGAACCTATGAAATACATATCTGCAAACACAGGTCTTAATTAACCTAAAACTGAAGTTATCCATGCAAAAATACATGTTATTGCCTATACTTCTACTTAGACTAATTGGTGTCTGTTCTTTTTATCTTTATTATCCTCCCGGATATGTAAAATAACTTGCATGCTTTTAGAAAACATCTCTTTTAGCCTTTAAGAAACCAGTGTCTGGCTTTTTATTGCCCTATTATCAGCCTGTCTCCATGAAAATATAGGAGAAAAAATGTATTCCTGAACAGGCTTATTTTTTTCTTAAATATTTCTATTGAATTTTCCAAATGAATATATTTTCTATAACTTGTAGTATATAACACAATTTAAACAGGTTAACAACAATATAAAATCAAGAACTATAACACCAAAAAAAAAACATTTACAAGGGGATCTAAATTTATAAAGACAGTGCACATTTATCCATTCTTACAGTCATCTCTATCCAGTATTCTGATCCCTTTCTGCCCTGAATCATAATAAGGTGTGGTTCTTTCTGTTCTCATTTTGATGGTTTTCATTTCCATTCATGATACTTTCAGTACAATGTTTCTGTATTCTTTAAAATGTGTGTGAAGTCTCACTTTTTTAATTTATAGTAATGGTTTTACGTGTTATAGCTAGTATTGTCCATAGGAGTGAGAACTTTGTTCTAGTAACACATTGGGGTATGGGTGCATTAAACAAAATCAGAGATTTAGGGGGGAATTCAGTAATCCTCCATGTAAGACGAACGAAGTCCTACTCGGAGACTGCCGTCTAAGAGTTAGATGTCAGCGCGTCATGCATATGCATGAGGGTGCACTAACTCAACTCCCAGGCCAACACGGAACGTGTAGGAGTGCAGGGGGTGTGACAGACTGCCAAGCAGTCCAAATATCCACGCCCCTGCAAGTGCCTAACTCTGCAAATGTCAGCATATATGAGTGAGTCCACTCAAATGTGTATACCCCCAACACTGCACTCCCCCACATTAAAAAGCCCTGTATAAATGAAATAAAATGTAAAACAATTTTTTTTTAAATATTCACCATATAGCTGCCCGTATTTGCGCTTGTGTGTGCGGGTGTGCCCATTGCGTAGCTACAGTCAGCAGTTTTGATATCGAAGAGGATACGAAACTACTTATATGCAAATTAAGCCAAATAGCAATAGTGTAGTGGTAGAGCCTTCGCACAAAGAGGAGGCATTCCCAGTTTGAGTCCCACCACTCCCCTCTCCTTTTTCAGTAGGAAATCCGTGCATAAAAATCAATCCTGACATTTACCTTTTAAATTATATTAAAATGCAGCGAAATGGCCTATGTAGTAGTGAACGATATTTTAAATATATATAAGAAAATGAAATGGTCATGCATAATAACGAATGCATAAGTAACCTATCTTAAGCAATGTGAAGCACTGTTAAGCAACATTTACCAGTATTAAGCACAGTTAAGAATAATTACCCATAGCTAAGCACTGCTTTAACTAGCGCAATGTAATTGCCCATAGCTAAGCACTGCTTTAACTAGCGCAATAGCTTTGCATGGAGCTGCACATTGCGCCAACTAGTGAAAACCAAGCATGTTTGTGCGGAGGTGCGCACCGCGCTAACTAGCACAACGTCGGGCAACGTAGAGCAATGTAGAGCAACGTTGAGCAACGTTGGGCAAAGTTGAGCAAAGTCGGCTAAACACAGCCACACCCCCTACTGGTCAGGCCAGTAGTAAAATAAAAAAGCAATGACAGGTCTAGAACCCGGGATAGTGTGCACCATAATCACAGTACGAATCCACTAAGCCATGACATCATTTGATGTTCATGGACTGTCAACACACATATACATATGAATCAAAGTTCACCCAGTGCTAAGCAGGTGTGCACTCAGCCAATCACAAATAAGTGCGGGAAATGAGGCATATATAAGCTCCATAGGTGGGACTACTTGCCATAACTGGTTGCAGCTCCCATCTGCAGGCAGCAATGGCTGGTGTTGGAGAAGGCTCTCACTTCCGAGTGCAATGGTGGGGCACTGAGGAGTCAAAACTGATGGTTTGGCTCCTCATCCATTGTCATGATGCTAGACTCCTGCAGGGCCAGTTGTAGGGCACGGAATACAAAGCAGAGGCCTGGAACCATCTTGCACATGAACTCACTAGTGCCACAGGCATCCCTCTGACTTGTGAGCAGGTCAGACATCACCATGCAGACCTGAAGAGATGCAAGCAGGACCTACTGAACCAATGGATACAGGAGGCCCGTGGGATGCAAAATGCCCCACTACTGAGTAGGTAGCCATGGACTGAAGTATGTAAAAATTGCTAGTGTAGTCGATAGTATGGATAGGTATATGTTTCAATATCACTTCATTTACTTTACAGCTGCAGGTGTCCGTGCTGCGAATCAACAAGCCTATGCAGATAGGCTGCTAAGGCTGCTCCACCAGGCAGGTTAGTAATTTTTCTGCATGTACTGTTTTATAAAATAAGTGAGAAAGCCTGGCTAAAAGTGTCTCAGCCCAATAATAAAGGTATAATAAGGCTTGAATAACCTCTCTGCATGAACTGTTATGTAAAATAAGTGAGCGAGCATGAAAAAGAGTGTTGTAACCCATTAATAAAGGTGTAAGTCCTGAATTATTTCTCTGCATGTATTGTTATATAGAATAAGTGAGAGAGCCAGAAAAAGAGTGTTGTAAACCATAAATGAAGGTATAATACATCCTGAATAAGATGTCTGCATTCACTGTAATAACAAATAAATGAGAGAGCCACTAAAAAAGTGTGCAATGTAATTAATAAAGGTATAACAGCTGTAGTGTGTCCGTATCACTTTCTTTGAAATGTAGATGTACTCTTGCAGTATAGAACTAGTAGTGTTGTATTAAGCGCTGTCAACCCACACTTGGGTAGGCCCATAGAAAGAGTACAAAGGGAGTGCCAGTATCTCTTAAGCATATATACAGTCCTCAACTGTAGTTTCAAGCCTGGCATGTATAGGTAAATCTGGCACATGAGTAGCTTGTAGTTGTGTGCACTGGAAATGTCAGTGTGCTGCTAAAAATGTAGGGGGCTGTTAAAATTTAACTGGTAATGTCACCTGAACACATCCAGATATGTAGACATATGAATATAAATAAAATATATAAATTTGTAGCAGTAACATCTGCATCCTGGACAGTTTGTATATTAGATACAGGTCAGGTACATAATGAACTAGCAAAACACATCCCACAACGTACTGGACATTGCCTAGTGTAATAATACATGTAGTGGTTATATACCTGCAGTCACTAGGAATGTAGTGTAAACTATAAGTTCATATAAGGTGTAAAACTAATACAACAAAACACACCTTAAATAGCCAGGTTGAATAATCACATGATGCACTCTAATTAACTTTTAAAAGGGAGACCTTAAAATCAGTTTAAAACATACATATACACTACATATACACTATTAATAAAACATACACCCTGCATAAAGAACAGATATATAACAATATATATATAAGCACATTCTAATGAGCATATAAGCATATTTAATAAACAATCTACGATTATTATAAAATAGAAAAATAAAAAATATAAAAAACAAATAAATAAATAAAAGACAGGAATTACCTATGTAGAGCTCTTTTACCAAGAACAGGCTTCAAAGGCACCTGTTCATTTAAACCATGACCATAATTGGCTCTAAGCATGACTATCCACCTAGCCTCTACTTCCTCAGTTCTAGCTCTAATATCACCCACTCTAACACTCTCATATGTCCTAGAGACAACCATAAACATAAACTTATGTTGTACACCCATATTTTGTACATGCTTAGCTAAAGCATTAGTATTACTCCCTTTACCTATATGGTAATAATGCTCTCTTATTCTATCCTTTAGAGAACGATCTGTCATGCCAACATAGAAACATCTACAGGCAACACAGTTAGCTAAATAAATCACGTGCATAGTTTCACAATCAGCCTGAACCCTGATGTCATACACTCTGCCTGTGTCAGGATGTGCAAAGAAAGGCTCTTTATTAATGTACTTGCACTGCGAGCATTTACCACATGATCTAGTACCAGGTACTGTCGGGCATACTTTACTTCCTTAACATTACATAACCTTCTTCTTAAATTCTTCTTATTCTTAAAAGTGAACTGAGGTCTGGGGTCTATAATTTCACTTAATTGCGGATCAGTTAACAGAATATCCCAATGTTGGCTAATAATTTCAGTATACCTCATAACATCTCTTGAGTAAGGAATACAAACCTTAATATTATTTGCTCTATTGGTATTGCCACCAGCTGACCTTTTTGAAAAATACGGTTTGGCCCTACTCTCTCTCAATTTAGAGACTTGAGTAGCATTATACTCTACCATCCCATAATCATAACCTCTCTCTGTAAGCTCATTAATGGTCTTATGTTTCTGCTCTTCAAATTCGCTATTCTTTGCACTCAATCTAGAAGCCCTATAGAACTAATTCTGGACTACATTTCTAAAGACATAGTCTGGATGCATGCTATCCCTAGATAGCAAACTATTAACGTGACATTCCTTTCTATATAGTCTAGGTGACATCACATTAGAACTGTCCTTTTCCACTACACGTCCAGAAAATTTATACTAGCATCTGAATAGTTCAAAGTGAACCTCAAAAAGGGGGTGGTACTGTTAATGTACTCAACAAAACTCATTAGTTCTAAAACAGAGCCTCTCCACAAAATAAAAAGGTCATCTACAAACCTTCTATAAAAAATAATTAAATCTTTAAAAGGCCCTTCTTCTAAAAAATCTGTCTCCCATTTCATCATAACAGCGTTCGCATAACTATTCAAACAGGCACTACCCATCGCCACACCATTCTTCTGCCAATAAATCTGATCACTGAATAAAAACACATTATTCAGAAGAACAATAGACATCAAATCAATGTATAAATGAATTTCATTCATACTATATAGATTACTACTCATCAGTTGTTCTTTCAAAAAAGCAAGCCCTATATCATTGGGTATTACTGTGAATAATGAAACAACATCAAGGGTAACAAACAAATATTCCATATTCAACATGCCACAGTTAGTGCCTTCATACAGATCACGGAGAAAGTGCTCAGTATCTTTAAGAACAAATACTGAATTATCTATTAAGGGCTTCAATTTTTTCTCTAAAAATACTGAAATACATTCCGTACACCATCCCCTTCCTGCAACAATAGGACACATAGGGGGTCTAATCAGATTCTTATGCAGCTTAGGTAAACCTTGTATAATAGGGACGGTATAATGAAATACCCTAAGAAACTTGAAGAGATCCTCTGTCAATAACCCTATTTGCAATAAAGACTCTAATTGTTTATTAACCAAAATGACCATTGATTGCATATGAGCTCTGGTTATTTTCTCATAAAAGTTAACATTATTCAACATTTCATACATTAAACAGTCATATTCCTGTCTATCAAGTAAAACAATCCCCCCACCTTTATCAGCTGGTCTAACTACAAAGTTAACATCATTCTCAAGAGCACACAATGCCTCATATTCAGCCTTGGATAAATTATGTTTTCTACCACTAAAATTTCTATCTTCATAGACTTTATAGAAATCAGATAAACACATTTGTTCAAAAGCATTAACTAATGGTATAGGTTTAGGAATAAAAGTACTTGGTTTTCTCAGAGAAGTTTCTGAAGTATTAGTGTTATGTTTAAACAGTTCCCTATTAGAAGCCTGAAACACTATAAGCCTGAAAGTCAAAATCCTGAAAACTATAGACTGAAAATGCAAAATCTCGAAAGTGCAAAATCCTGAAAGTCAAAATCCTGAAAACACAAATAATGCTAATATGTCACTATAAAGACACTAATATCTACCAACTGACCCTGACCCTAACCCTAACCCTAAGGTCCGTCACTATCGCACACTCACCTGACCCGCGCCCTAACCCTAACTCACTTAAACTGCCCCTAACCCCAATATTTGTCACTATTGCATACATGCCTAACCTGCGTCCTAACCCTCACTCACTTAAACCGCCCATAACCCTAACATAAAACCAATCGCACACTTACCTGGACCCAACGCATGACCTAACACCACAGGGCTAACAATAGCAAAGCCACAATGACGTCAGTATGTCCGTTTTGTGTTTTCAGGATTTTGACTTTCAGGATTTTGCACTTTCGAGATTTTGCATTTTCAGTCTATAGTTTTCAGGATTTTGACTTTCAGGCTTATAGTGTTTCAGGCTTCTAATAGGGAACCGTTTAAACATATATTTCAGTGTAAGGTTCCTAGTAAACATTTTAAAATCAAAAATTATGTCTGTAATAGACATGTTAGCAGTTGGTATAAACGATAAAACTTTACTTAAAATATTGACTTCCAAAGCAGTTAATTCACGTTTTGTTAAGTTAGTCACTAATGTCTTACTTGTTGAAACGCCTTTTTGATGGTATACATTTTGTTCACTTCTTCCTCTTGCTTCCTCTTGAATCGCGTTGTACTCCTCCCTCTTGCTTCCTCTTGTATCGCGTTGTACTCCTCCCTCTGTCTCTGTGCTGACTGTTCTGCCGCTGTGCTCCCTTTTTGATGGTATACATTTTGTTCACTTCTTCCTCGTGCTTCCTCTTGTATCGCATTGTACTCCTCCCTCTGTCTCTGTGCTGACTTATTAGGAACCTTACACTGAAATATATGTTTAAACATAACACTAATACTTCAGAAACTTCTCTGAGAAAACCAAGTACGTTTATTCCTAAACCTATACCATTAGTTAATGCTTTTGAACAAATGTGTTTATCTTATTTCTATAAAGTCTATGAAGATAGAAATTTTAGTGGTAGAAAACATAATTTATCCAAGGCTGAATTTGAGGCATTGTGTGCTCTTGAGAATGATGTTAACTTTGTAGTTAGACCAGCTGATAAAGGTGGGGGGATTGTTTTACTTGATAGACAGGAATATGACTGTTTAATGTATGAAATGTTGAATAATGTTAACTTTTATGAGAAAATAACCAGAGCTCATATGCAATCAATGGTCATTTTGGTTAATAAACAATTAGAGTCTTTATTGCAAATAGGGTTATTGACAGAGGATCTCTTCAAGTTTCTTAGGGTATTTAATTATACCGTCCCTATTATACAAGGTTTACATAAGCTGCATAAGAATCTGATTAGACCCCCTATGTGTCCTATTGTTGCAGGAAGGGGATGGTGTACGGAATGTATTTCAGTATTTTTAGAGAAAAAATTGAAGCCCTTAATAGATAATTCAGTATTTGTTCTTAAAGATACTGAGCACTTTCTCCGTGGCCTGTATGAAGGCACTAACTGTGGCATGTTGAATATGGAATATTTGTTTGTTACCCTTGATGTTGTTTCATTATTCACAGTAATACCCAATGATATAGGGCTTGCTTTTTTGAAAGAACAACTGATGAGTAGTAATCTATATAGTATGAATGAAATTCATTTATACATTGATTTGATGTCTATTGTTCTTCTGAATAATGTGTTTTTATTCAGTGATCAGATTTATTGGCAGAAGAATGGTGTGGCGATGGGTAGTGCCTGTTTGAATAGTTATGCGAACGCTGTTATGATGAAATGGGAGACAGATTTTTTTAGAAGAAGGGCCTTTTAAAGATTTAATTATTTTTTATAGAAAGTTTGTAGATGACCTTTTTATTTTATGGAGAGGGTCTGTTTTAGAACTAATGAGTTTTGTTGAGTACATTAACAGTACCAACCCCTTTTTGAGGTTCACTTTGAACTATTCAGATGCTAGTATAAATTTTCTGGACGTGATAGTGGAAAAGGACAGTTCTAATGTGATGTCAACTAGACTATATAGAAAGGAATGTCACATTAATAGTTTACTATCTAGGGATAGCATGCATCCAGACTATGTCTTTAGAAATGTAGTCCAGAATCAGTTCTATAGGGCTTCTAGACTGAGTGCAAAGAATAGCGAATTTGAAGAGCAGAAACATAAGACCATTAATGAGCTTACAGAGAGAGGTTATGATTATGGGATGGTAGAGTATAATGCTACTCAAGCCTCTAAATTGAGAGAGAGTAGGGCCAAACCGTATTTTTCAAAAAGGTCAGCTGGTGGCAATACCAATAGAGCAAATAATATTAAGGTTTTTATTCCTTACTCAAGAGATGTTATGAGGTATACTGAAATTATTAGCCAATACTGGGATATTCTGTTAACTGATCCGCAATTAAGTGACATTACAGGCCCCAGACCTCAGTTCACTTTTAAGAATAAGAAGGATTTAAGAAGAAGGTTATGTAATGTTAAGGAAGTAATGTATGCCCCGACAGTACCTGGTACTAGATCATGTGGTAAATGCTCGCAGTGCAAGTACATTAGTAAAGAGCCTTTCTTTGCACATCCTGACACAGGCAGAGTGTATGACATCAGGGTTCAGGCTGATTGTGAAACTATGCACGTTATTTATTTAGCTAACTGTGTTGCCTGTAGATGTTTCTATGTTGGCAAGACAGATCGTTCTCTAAAGGATAGAATAAGAGACCATTATTACCATATAGGTAAAGGGAGTAATACTAATGCTTTAGCTAAGCATGTACAAAATATGGGTGTACAACATAAGTTTATGTTTATGGTTGTCTCTAGGACATATGAGAGTATTAGAGTGGGTGATATTAGAGCTAGAACTGAGGAAGTAGAGGCTAGGTGGATAGTCATGCTTAGAGCCAATTATGGTCATGGTTTAAATGAACAGGTGCCTTTGAAGTCTGTTCTTGGTAAAAGAGCTCTACATAGGTAATTCCTGTCTTTTATTTATTTATTTGTTTTTTATATTTTTTATTTTTCTATTTTATAATAATCTTAGATTGTTTATTAAATATGCTTATATGCACATTAGAATGTGCTTATATATATATATTGTTATATATCTGTTCTTTATGCAGGGTGTATGTTTTATTAATAATGTATATGTAGTGTATATGTATGTTTTAAACTGATTTTAAGGTCTCCCTTTTAAAAGTTAATTAGAGTGCATCATGTGATTATTCAACCTGGCTATTTAAGGTGTGGTTTTTAGTATCAGTTTTACACCTGAAGAAGCATTTTGTGAAAGCGCTAGTGTGTTGTAATACAGCAGTTCTGCATAGATTCGTTTCCTGGTATTTTTCAAGTTCATTGTGGATTCTGGAGCCTACTCTCAGCAGCTTTGTGTGTATCCTGTTCTTTGTTTTTTACAACTGCAGAGGTTTCTGGTGCCTGGTCTTTTGTGTTTTTCTTATTTGCTTCTACTTGGCTGTTAGCACCAGGAATATGGCCAGTAAAATTGAAGTAATTGAGGAAATTGAACTTGGATATAATCCTATTCCACCATCTGGGACTGTTTGCACTAATGGTATAAGTTTTGATTCTATTATTTCACAAGTGAAAGAACAGAATAATCCACTGTTTGATAAGAATTTAGTAGCAGAAGGCTTGGAAGCAGTGGATGTTGATTTTTTAGCACTTCGTACTGATGTTTTAATGCTGGAGAAGGAGCTATGTAGGCTTGCACGAACTCAATATGAGATTTTTCATTTAGAAGTTTGTTTGGCTGAAAATCTTATACCTCGTGGGTTGAGAGTTTTAAAGATTCCTGCGCAAACAGAAAATGACTCTCTTCTTCTAAGTGAGTGGCAGAAACTGAATATTTCTACCAGTTTAAGTTATCTCAAACTTCTTTTACAAGCAGCCGAGAGAAGGGAGGTATTAATTTTAGATACCATTTAAGAGAAACATGGTCAAATTAATACTAAATATCCCAATAGTGCTGGGACTGGACTATTAACAGATACCCTAGGTAATATTTGTGCATATAAACTTAAACTTTTACAGATAAAATTGAATAAATTGCAGAGGGATCGATGCAATTTCTCATTGGGCAATATTTTCACCTGGCCTCGCGATTTGCCTACCAGCATCAGTAAGGAAACTCATGCCTCATATAAAGCACGCAATGATGTAGATTTACGAACTGATAGTGAAAGCGTTGACATACAACAACAGGAGCAATCAAGAGAAACTACACGCACCTTAGTAGGAGTGCCTCTTTCCAATAGCACACAGAATGATAGTGCATCTAATTTAGGAGCCAGAAAAAAGACTATCATTACTTCTGCTGAAGTGCATAGGGAAGCGAAGTGTAATACTTCCACTGCTGATAACAATGGAGCTATTGCTATACCAGCACAGCCTCATGGAGTAGCGCCATTTTTTCATTTGAATTTTCCACTTCCCATGAGGGACAGTTCATCGAATCGAAAGGGAGCACAGCAGCAGAACAGTCAGCACAGAGACAGAGGGAGGAGTACAACGCGATACAAGAGGAAGCACGAGGAAGAAGTGAACAAAATGTATACCATCAAAAAGGCATTTCAACAAGTAAGACATTTAGTGACTAACTTAACAAAACGTGAATTAACTGCTTTGGAAGTCAATATTTTAAGTAAAGGTTTATCGTTTATACCAACTGCTAACATGTCTATTACAGACATAATTTTTGATTTTAAAATGTTTACTAGGAACCCTACACTGAAGTATATGTTTAAACATACCAATAATACTTCGGAAACCTCTCTGAGAAAACCAAGTACTTTTATTCCTAAACCTATACCATTAGTTAATGCTTTTGAACAAATGTGTTTATCTGATTTCTATAAAGTCTATGAAGATAGAAATTTTAGTGGCAGAAAGCATAATTTATCCAAGGCTGAATTTGAGGCATTGTGTGCGCTTGAGAATGATGATAACTTTGTAGTTAGACCAGCTGATAAAGGTGGGGGGATTGTTTTACTTGATAGACAGGAATATGACTGTTTAATGTATGAAATGTTGAATAATGTTGACTTTTATGAGAAAATAACCAGAGCTCATATGCAATCACTGGTAATTTTGGTTAATAAACAATTAGAGTCTTTATTGCAAATAGGGTTATTGACAGAGGATCTCTTCAAGTTTCTTAGGGTATTTCATTATACCGTCCCTATTATACAATGTTTACCTAAGCTGCATAAGAATCTGATTAGACCCCCTATGTGTCCTATTGTTGCAGGAAGGGGATGGTGTACGGAATGTATTTCAGTATTTTTAGAGAAAAAATTGAAGCCCTTAATAGATAATTCAGTATTTGTTCTTAAAGATACTGAGCACTTTCTCCGTGATCTGTATGAAGGCACTAACTGTGGCATGTTGAATATGGAATATTTGTTTGTTACCCTTGATGTTGTTTCATTATTCACAGTAATACCCAATGATATAGGGCTTGCTTTTTTGAAAGAACAACTGATGAGTAGTAATCTATATAGTATGAATGAAATTCATTTATACATTGATTTGATGTCTATTGTTCTTCTGAATAATGTGTTTTTATTCAGTGATCAGATTTATTGGCAGGAGAATGGTGTGGCGATGGGTAGTGCCTGTTCAAATAGTTATGCAAACGCTGTTATGATGAAATGGGAGACAGATTTTTTAGAAGAAGGGCCTTTTAAAGATTTAATCATTTTTTATAGAAGGTTTGTAGATGACCTTTTTATTTTGTGGAGAGGCTCTGTTTTATAACTAATGAGTTTTGTTGAGTACATTAACAGTACCACCCCCTTTTTAAGGTTCACTTTGAACTAATCAGATGCTAGTATAAATTTTCTGGATGTGATAGTGGAAAAGGACAGTTCTAATGTGATGTCAACTAGACTATATAGAAAGGAATGTCACGTTAATAGTTTGCTATCTAGGGATAGCATGCATCCAGAATATGTCTTTAGAAATGTAGTCCAGAATCAATTCTATAGGGCTTCTAGATTGAGTGCAAAGAATAGTGAATTTGAAGAGCAGAAACATAAGACCATTAATGAGATTACAGAGAGAGGTTATGATTATGGGATGGTAGAGTATAATGCTACTCAAGTCTCTAAATTGAGAGAGAGTAGGGCCAAACCGTATTTTTCAAAAAGGTCAGCTGGTGGCAATACCAATAGAGCAAATAATATTAAGGTTTGTATTCCTTACTCAAGAGATGTTATGAGGTATACTGAAATTATTAGCCAACATTGGGATATTCTGTTAACTGATCCGCAATTAAGTGAAATTATAGGCCCCAGACCTCAGTTCACTTTTAAAAATAAGAAGAATTTAAGAAGAAGGTTATGTAATGTTAAGGAAGTAAAGTATGCCCCGACAGTACCTGGTACTAGATCATGTGGTAAATGCTCGCAGTGCAAGTACATTAAGAAAGAGCCTTTCTTTGCACATCCTGACACAGGCAGAGTGTATGACATCAGGGTTCAGGCTGATTGTGAAACTATGCACGTGATTTATTTAGCTAACTGTGTTGCCTGTAGATGTTTCTATGTTGGCATGACAGATCGTTCTCTAAAGGATAGAATAAGAGAGCATTATTACCATATAGGTAAAGGGAGTAATACTAATGCTTTAGCTAAGCATGTACAAAATATGGGTGTACAACATAAGTTTATGTTTATGGTTGTCTCTAGGACATATGAGAGTGTTAGAGTGGGTGATATTAGAGCTAGAACTGAGGAAGTAGAGGCTAGGTGGATAGTCATGCTTAGAGCCAATTATGGTCATGGTTTAAATGAACAGGTGCCTTTGAAGCCTGTTCTTGGTAAAAGAGCTGTACATAGGTAATTCCTGTCTTTTATTTATTTATTTGTTTTTATATTTTTATTTTTCTATTTTATAATAATCGTAGATTGTTTATTAAATATGCTTATATGCTCATTAGAATGTGCTTATATATATATTGTTATATATCTGTTCTTTATGCAGGGTGTATGTTTTATTAATAGTGTATATGTAGTGTATATGTATGTTTTAAACTGATTTTAAGGTCTCCCTTTTAAAAGTTAATTAGAGTGCATAATGTGATTATTCAACCTGGCTATTTAAGGTGTGTTTTTTTGTATCTATTTTACACCTGAAGAAGCATTTTGTGAAATCGCTAGTGTGTTGTAATAAAGCAGTTCTGCATAGATTCGTTTCCTGGTATTTTTCAAGTTCATTGTGGATTCTGGAGCCTACTCTCAGCAGCTTTGTGTGTATCCTGTTCTTCGTTTTTTACAGCTGCAGAGGTTTCTGGTGCTTGGCCTTTTGTGTTTTTCTAATAAGTTCATATAAGTTGTTAATGGAGGTATCTTTTTACACCCTACTGTATGTGCCTAAACAATGCAATTCCACACCTCAATGGGTATGTGTAATCTCATAACATTTGTTGGGACATATGTCCTATTGGTTCATAAATATCTGCATAACTTTGATGCATGTGCCCTGTTCAAACACCACAATCTTGGTGGCCTGTTGCCACCATTCATTCCTGCATGCTGTTGTAATGTCCACTGTCATTCAATATATCCATGTGTTATGCTTGTTGTTCAACTGTTGGAACTCTGGTGTGTTGGGTTAATGGGAATATTACTGCATGCTGTTACAACTAATTTGGAATGCTGTTGGCTATATTGTCATTAAATTCACCTAAACACAGAACGTATGGGAAGGCCGGTCCCAGCAGACCCACCTGTTCCACCTCAGCTGGCGATGGCACATGGCACCAGCAGGTTTGGTGCCCAGCCCGGGACCTCCTCCTCCATTGGCCCTGTGCCACCTTCTGGTGGAAGCTCTGCAGGGGGTGGGGCTCATCCCCACCGTGCAAGCGTGGCCGGAGGATAGCCACCTGTCACCCTCCGAATGGTCCGGTCTGTGGTGCGTAGGGATACCCAGCGTTCAGTCGCTGATCCCCTACACCAGCTCAAGGCAAGAGTGGAGTGACCCACGGGTGAGCCTGCCCCTCCTACGCAACCCCCAGCACAGCCACCCTCCAGGCTATGAAGGTGCAGTGGTGACTGCCCATGGGTGGGGATCTCAGTTCCACTGTTACCATCTGTGGGCTCATGGGCTTGCGATTTCCAAACATCCTTCCCCACCAATTGTGTTCACCCACCCCATGTGTCATATTCCACCCCTGTATGCGTCTTGTTTGTCTTGTCTGTTTATCTCCCCAAACTACCTCCCTAAACATACCTACTTCCCCTACCCCACGTTCCACTCTCACCTGAAATAAAAATGGGCAATCTGCTCCCGCAAAATATTATGCCCCAGACAAGCTGCCCATTTTGCACAGATGTCTGCTGGACACAGAAACTGAAATTCAACTGGCAGTACAACATACTTTGTTGTCTGGAAGGTTTCAAAATTCCCTCCAAATTACTAGTATATGCACAGCTGTTGCTGTTAAAGAAATGGGCAGCTATGGACCTTCCCTACACCCGTCCTGCACATCCCGAGCTGTTTTTCCTACTGTCTTTCCCTCTTTGTGCCCCTTTTTCACCACTTTCCCATTTCCCCATTTTCTTTTCTTTCAAGGAAATGAGCGCGGGGGTTAGCGGGAGTAAGCACTTTTAAGCAGCAGTAAATGGGCTTGAGCGAGTGTGCACATGTGTGCGCTTAGTTAAGTATTGCTAAGCATCACGCAAACCCATGCAAACCTGCTTACAACTGCTTAAAAGTGCCTTAGTCACCCTGCATATGAGGGGCCCTGTTCTGCTCAGCAGCAAAATAAAAAAACATTATCAGTCTCGAACCCCGGACCTTGGACACACTAGACTGCATGAAGTACCACTAGACCACAGTAGATATAAAGCAGGATGTTGCTGAAATATATATATCATGCATCAGAATGTGTGAATGTAAAGAAAAGATAGGAATGCCATAACAAAAAACCTGTTCTGTGGAACTTTACCAGCAGTTGTTGTGGAATTGCATTACATGACTGTGATAACAGAACCAGACATTCTAGCAGTAAATACTGTTACAGCAGCACTTCACAACCCCCACACAGTATCATAGCAGGACAATCCCCACCCAAATGTACAAAATACCAGTGTGTTCAAGGTACAGCAAGGTTGTACTTAGGCATACTCAGTACTGGAATTGTCCAGTTTCATGAGCATCCTGTGATAATGTCAACAAAATAAAAAGCACAAACAGTGCCAAAGTGAGTGCATTAATATCCACAGTATAGCTGTTCCCAAACAGTTCATGTGCCAAATGAAAACATCTCAATAACTACATATGTATGGCAGCTAATAGTGGATGTTGTAAAGAAACACCATACTCCTATGTATCTTGTGTTAGCATTTCTAGGGTTGATTCCAATTCTACACTGTCAACTGTGTACTGAAAGAGGCAACATTCAGGTCTGAGTACAACATACAAATAACTGGCTACACCCTTAGCAACAGTTAGAAGAAGTATACCAAACTTCTGAGTTACACAACGGTGTCCACAGCAAACAAGCATGGTCCCCACTCTGGAATTCTGAAAGGGCTACGCATTCCTGACCTAGCAATTTATAGCACTGGGTTGCTATGACAGTGAGTACTGCAAGAACCACACAGCAGGCTGCATGCAATTGCCAAATGGTGGCCACCAACTGGCACAGAGGCCATCACATGCACATGTGCAGATATCTATAAAAGCAGTCTGTACTTGCTGTCCACACATGCAATCATTCCATTGCAGGTACGGAGGGAGAGAGAAAAAAAAAGAAAAGAAAAAGTGAGGTAAAGTAAAGAAATATAACATAAAGAATATACTGAAAAAAACAGTATACTGACAAAAGAAATTATACTGAAAAAATATATTGAAAATAAAATATATTGAAATATATCATTGAAATAAAATATATTGAAAAATAAATTGAAAACCAATATATTCTGAAATATAAATCTATAAAAAAACCATCTTGAACAGTAAAAGAGATATTGACAGCAAAACGTGTATTGGTAAAAGAAGTATAGCAGGATATACAGCAACATATACGAACATATACAAAGGAAAGGTATGTAACAGCTATGTATTTATTGGAATTTAGTAGATGTTTATGAAGGGTACTCTATATAGTTTGATCATCCATATGTGGCAGCAGTACATATCGATGCAGAGATGCCCTGCATAACCACTGGCATGGGGAAATGAGTGTGTTGCTGTGTGCAGTGGGATGTGATGGTGACATATGTAGTTCAGCATTAAATGTCAAACATCTGATCCATGTTATATGTGTTCTGTACAGTAGTGTGTACAATGTCTCTTTGGGGTAGTAGCTCATACGGTTATGCAAACATGTATAGCTTAGCATTGGCAACAGCTGTACAAGGCTAGTATGCTAATTCAGCATTAGTAGCTATGTATACACCCTCTAATATTACTGTGTACTTACATGTGACACCTGTTCATGTTGCAGCAAAGCCCACCAGGTCAGCCGTGAGGTACATGTACTCACAACAGTGTGGTCCTTGTGTGTGTATGGCACACACATATGGAGGGAACTGTCCATGTCAGATATATTAGCATCTGTACATGTGCATTGAGCAAGGGACATACAGCAACTGTTTGTGAAAGGTGGATATATATATATATATGTTGCTGAAGGTTGTTATGTACATATTTATATGTAGGTTGTAGTGTGTGTCAGACCAGACTGCATACAGTGCTGGTATATGACATGTGGTGGTTAAACACTGTGGGTATGGTTCATCAGGTTTGCAGTGTTGCAGCCAGTGAGGCCTGCTAAAGCTACATGAGCTGAGAACACCTTTAACACATTCTGCACAACACTGTGCAATGTTATGACATAACTTTATACGTCACAACCTTCCCATACTTGATAGACCCACCATGACAGGTGGACTGTATAAGTGCCTATATGCATATCTATATGTACAGCAATGGATGTTCGTATGTATGTGTATATATAGATATATATATAGATATATATATATATATCTATATATATATATATATAGAGAGAGAGAGATAGAGAGAGAGAGAGAGACAGGGTCATAATTACTGCAACAGCTGCCTGGTGACAAAGCCATGGACTCAAGCTCAACGTTGACACTGTATTGGCATCCCTCTTTGCAAAGATGCAGTACCAATGAACTACCACATAGGTGGTAGTCTACCTAACACCGAAGGTGTGATAAGAGACCATGGGACACAAGTGGACAGTAGTTTCCCCTTCGATAGTCACAGTGCCACACTAGTCATGTAATCCGTCTATGTGGCACACGTCATCACAAAAGGTGTGTCATCCATGGAAAAATAGGTCAGTGTTCCCCTCTACTCCACACACATAAAACCCAGTATAGAGTACACTGCCCCATGTGGTATGTTCCTCACAAGATATCTACAGCAAGTGGAAAGGACACAGACATACCTCACAAAGGGTGATACCCGGCGTCAAACAGATGCCCTATGCAGACCGTCCCACAAACCCACAACTAGACTGTGTAGCATACCGACTACCCAGAGGTGACCTCTGCCTGACATACTAAGCTATGTCAAACCCAGATCTGTTGGACATGCGTAAACCAAGAACCAATAACTACAAAAACTGGAACGTAGGAAAAAGGCACCACAACCGAAGTAGAACTGCTGTAGTAATATGGAATTGCTGCCACTCTCCAAAAGAAAATCCAAGGCCCATAAACGCTCCAAACAAATTTATTGAATAAAACCACAAACAAATGAATGAAAACGTCGACCTAGGTTTCGTCCGTTCGTTTCGGAATTAGTACAGGTTATTTTTGTATATTGATACACTATATTCCCCCCATATACATACATATATTTATTTATTACCTTATATTATATATTATAGATTTTATTCAAGTAGCACTTAGATATATAACATTAAATAGGTTTTTATAATTATAAATCAAATTAAAATAATAATAATAAAAATAAATATAAAAATTAAAATTACATATCAAGATAATTCACAACATACAAACACATTGTATTTTTATACATATATATTTTTGTTCACAAATCAATTACGGTTTTTGTAAATTTAACAACATTTATTTACATTTATTTTCATTATGTAGAACATTCAGTAAATATGTACAATACATTTTCATTGACAGGAGGGGTCTACTATATTTGTTAGTTTTACATAGGTTTAAATATTACTTGCATTAGCTGCCTTCCATTTGGTTGGGTTTTTAAAATATAAATTATAAAATATATATATTTTATTCACACGCATTTGATTGGTTAACGGGCTCATTAATTAACAATGGTGTATATTATTTAAGAGATTCACATGCAGTATGTGTTGTTCTGATGAAGTTTGTGTAACGGACGAAACCTAGGTCGACGTTTTCATTCATTTGTTTGTGGTTTTATTCAATAAATTTGTTTGGAGCGTTTATGGGCCTTGGATTTTCTTTTGGAGAGTGGCAGCAATTCCATATTACTACAGCAGTTCTACTTCGGTTGTGGTGCCTTTTTCCTACGTTCCAGTTTTTGTATCTGTTGGACATGCTCCAACTAAACAGATCACAATCTGTACGAGCTACACGCTCTAGGGACCCAAATCCTTTGACCACAATAAACAGCACATACTGGAGGGATAGACTTCTATCTCAGAGACATCCCATACTTTGGAACTAACCAAATATCCATAGCAAACAAAACTCCTAATTAGCAGTCATCATAAATAATCCTGGAGATTGTATGGGAGATAGTGAATACACCCAGGCAATCACCTCAGTGTCTCTGCTTGACTGGGCCATGTGTAATTTAAATACCTGTGTGTCAGAGGCCAGGGTAGCGTATGGCTAGAGTTCTATAGGCCCTAGGGCCAATAGCCTCTTACCTACCTATGAAGTGCTACACACCCACATGTACTTGTTGCAATAATCGATATGTGAGGTTGACTGAGTGAGATGGTGAATGCCGAATGTGTCAGAGTTCGGTATATGTGTGATAGCTTAGTGGCAAACTGTTTCAGTCATGGTATTATGTGTCCTAGCTGTGATCCCAGCAAAAGATGTGTATGCAATTGGTAGGCAGAAAAAGCAGTATGCCATACGGTCTGACGTAGTCCCTTGTTGATGACTGGGGTGTCCCATTGTAGGCTAAAGCAGTACATGTATGCTTATTGTGTGTTACTGCTGGTGAATCCAACTCCTGTATGAACTGTAGTACTACCAGAAGCTGTATGCCTAAACAGCACAGTATGGTGTACGTGCACATTTATTAGAAACACTGTTATGTGTGTTCCCTGTAGTCCTCACAGATTACATACCTCAGGCATAAGGTCTAGTAACTACTGACACACAGTACTGTAAGGTACACAGGTAAAGGTCACCTGGGTTGCCATACCTTTGTGTCTGTTATGTATGTCTGCTGTGTGTGTGGGTATGCCTGTACCATGTCCTCGGTCATATGTGTGTTACAGGATATAACTGTGTATCTAGCAACATGGATAGTCTAGTACAGCAGTATGCCACCTATATCAACGAATGTGCACATATGTTAGGCAGGGGTCTGCCATCAATGACTAGTGTGGTATACTTGTAATACTGTCAGTGGACTTTACATTCATTGCAATGGATTACATATTTCATGATGCATTAGCATGATATATACCTCCTGTGGCTAGGTGGTGCATTGTGTCACATACAGTGTGCCAAGTACTGTTGTATAGTCTTACATACTGTTATAAATTAGTTGCTGTGCAAAACATGGTTTGATATATAGGGTATGCCAGACACTGCCAAGTATCTGTGTGTTGAGAACTGATATGTGATATTAAAAATGTGAATCTTCTGACAGCCAATAGGTTGCTATATATGGCAGTTAATTTATATCTGTACTTTAGAATGTTACATGTGCCACATGACTTGCTCACACATATTGTTTAATTGTCTTCCAGGGTAATGTCCCACCACCGTAACCCAGCATATAGCATGGCCGAAGAGGAAGCGATCACAGCAAGCCTGGTGCAGCACTATGCACTGCTGTTCTCCAGAACCAGCCAGGACCAGCATGAGCGGGCTGTGCTGTGGCAAGACCTTGTCCATAGGGTAAATGACATATGCATGCATAACCAGACATATGAGCAGGTATGCCATCACTGCAGTGATTTTATTAGACATGTCCAGCAGCGTGCGTCTGATATCCCCAGACAACAGCTTGCCACAGGTGGGGGGTAGCCATCCATCCCCCCTCACCAGAGTGGAGGAGCTGCTCTTGAGCCAGGTGGCTCCTGGCCAACAACAACCACAACAACTGACATGTATCATCATGGAGGCCGGAGCCACCCAGCAAGTTGACATGGAGCGTGCAGGTAACATGGAATAGCTGTAGAATACTGTTACCTCTATTGGTAGAGCATGCTTATGTGAGATGTGTACTGTGTAGTTAGATGATGTGGTGCCTAGTGTTGTGCAATACTAATAATTAGGAACATAATCTGTAGGCCTGTGACTGTCCACCGTTGTACTACTGTAAGATTGCAAACACACAGTAGCAATGCCACAGTTGTTGCCACTGACAAAGTGTCTGATATCCTTGCAGGTCCCTCTGGTGTGACAGCAAGGCAGCAGAGCCATGCTGGTGAGTGTGTTATACCTTTAATATTGCTAATTAAATGTGCATGTCATAGGTGAGGTGTAGGCTATGTACACGTAACTCACCTACGCATATTGCATGCTGTGCATGTTTGCTGTGAGACTATGTACATCCTAGTAACATGGGTAGCTGCCTAAAACACATACAATACATAGAGCATCCCAAACAATTGTGGCAACACTGTAGTGGACATCGGATAGGCAGAGTCGATACACATGCACACAACATACACACCTTTGACATACGCAGTACATGTTAACATGCTACACATGGCATATTCAGACACCCACTGTAAGGTCACACTACAGTATCCCAAACCTCATCCACACAGCACACTTAATATACCTGAGGGGTAGATGCCTCACATGTGGCTGTGCAACACTCTTCAACACATAACACATTCATGTTAGGCAATGCCCCCTATTGGGCACCTCACAAACCCATGTAACAACTGGCCGTGAAATGGTGAATGTACCCATGGTACTGCAGTTCAGGTACAGCATGCTATGTGCCAGTTTGGCACACATGAGTAGCCTTTTGAGTGACCACATGATGCTGCATGATGATGGCTCATGGTACTACACCCCATCCAGTTACAGTGGCCACAGTAATACACATATCATGAATTACTATGCACCTTAATGTTGTGTATGTGCAGACATATGCACCTATATGCAATATGCATAGCAATCCCCATTTGTATAAAGTGACACACATATGTCTTGTAATGCTATGGGGTGTATAGGTCACATGACACACATTGTGTATGTGTGATATTTCATGTTGCAGTTGTGTGGTAGCATACCATGTCATGGCTGGCACTGGCATGTCCATAATATGTCCTACACTCACCATAACCACTGTACAATGGCTATGTTGAGCAATGGTATTCCATCAGGTATACATGCACCACTCATCCTGTGTGTATACATAGCATGCATGTGCTACACTTGTGTCCACAATCATCTGCTAAAGATGCAGATGCTCTAATCTGAAATGGATATCTATGTAACACACTGATACACATCCAGCCATGGTATGTATACCTGTGACTGATGGTGCACAGGACATTGCAGGGCTTTTAATACCTGCACAGCAATGTTGTGTCCATGTACACATTGCGTTCCAGGGTGAGGCCATTCACTGAACAAAACACACATGCATCAAGGCCATTTATACTGTTATTAGCAATGGCTGTCTACACTCACACTGCATGCTGCTGAGCAACACACGTCCTGCATGCTGTCATGTTTGATATAAATGTTTGTCTTGTGATACTGTACCCCAACATCACACGCTATTGAGTATGTTCGGGATTGCTGGTGGTGTGTGTGTGTGTGTGTGTGTGTGTGTGTGTGTGTGTGTGTGTGTGTGTGTGTGTGTGTGTCTGTTTGTACTAGTGAGGAGTGTATTTGTGTGCATGTGTGCATGTGTTCATGTGTTCATGTTTGCATTTGTGCATGTGTGCATGTTTGCATGTGTGCATGTGTGCATGTGTGCATGTGTTCATTTATGCATTTGTGCATGTGTGCATGTCTTTATGTGTGCATGTGTGCATGTGTTCATGTGTGCATGTGTGCATGTGTTCATGTGTGCATGTGTTCATGTGTGCATGTGTACATGTGTGCATGTGTGCTGACATCATGTACAGGTCATAAAGTGTGTTTCCTGTCTCCCTCTCACAGGTGTTGATACTGAGCTGGTTCAATGCAGCAGGGAAACTGATGTCACTGAGCATGATAGTGACAATGATGATAGGTGTGTTGAGGCACAGGCATGTTTGCCAGGGTCTATAGTTGGGCCACCAATCGACACTACACAAGTGTCCACCCCATCCAAGCACACAGTCATACTACCAATACATCCGTCACCAATGCCCTTAGCAGAGGGACAGCATACAGCCAGCATTGGCCAGGACAGTGTGGTATCCATGGCACATGCATCCCGACACAGCAGCCATATCCAGATGTCTGGAAGGGTATCACAAAGGCAGATGTCCAGGGGTTCTCGTCAGAGCACTGCTGCCCATCATGCCACTGGCAGACGTGCCACAGGTCTCAGTACCTCACGCATGTTCCAGGCTGTCATGGAGGCACAGGCACATATGGAATGGTACACCAGACAGGGACTGAAGGCACAGTGGGCACATAACACCGCCATAATAGACAGTATCCGTGACCTAGCTGGTGCCATCTGCAGTTACACTGAGGTCACCGATAGATGTTGGGGAGAGACACTAGATGTCCTCTGCAATGTCATGTCCATGTGTCAGGACAGTGCGGGATGGTTGAGTCATTGACGTGGACGTATGCCAGCAACATTAGCAGCTGGCAGTCGCTGCGGACATCCCTCAAGCAACAGCCGCTCCCGTAGTGCCAGTACCAGTCCCAGCAATGTTGGAGGTAGGCTGTCCATAGAAACATCCTAGAAGACCCTTCACGTGGCTCTGGACAATCCCAGCAGGGACCTGGGTCCAGTGTGCATCCATCTACCTCTGGGGATAGTACCCAGTCTGGCTTGGTACCTGATATTGTCAGTAGCACCCCTGTCAGGCACAGGTACCATATCCATGGCCAGAGATGGTGATCTGTGAAGCCTCGCAGGTACAGTCTGTGGCTGTCCCACAAGTACGTGTATGTGACAGCCACATGGAGGAACTGTCTGCATGCAGACACACACACACATAATCCAGACACCTAGGGCTAACACATACCCACACACATTACATCAACGTTGGCCCATACCATTATTCTTGCCCCCCCCCACACACACACACACATACATGTCGATTGGATGGCTCACTGTAGGCCTCTGGCAGACCAACAGCACATCCTGTGCATATGATGAAACCTGTGCCACCTCCTGTCATCTGTAACATCGATGCAGGAACAGGCTACCATGGTGCTGATGCACAGGGTGTCTTTATAGCAGAATAGCAATGTTAGCATGTTGTCAACAGTAGAGTGTAATGATATGCTTGAAGGTGTAGCTGAGCAGGCATGATGCATTAAAGATATGATTGTCATTGTAGTGTTGTTTACAGCAGTGTTAGTTCCAATTGTATATTGTCCGCCCATGTGCCACTTGGCTGATATGTGCAGTATTGGCAGCATGTGTTAGAGAGTGGACAGTATGTGTGGGATGTGTGTAGCACATATTTGCAGGTGTACAGTTGTGGAAATGGTGGAGGTGCACTGTCTGCATGTACGTGCATAGTGGAGACATGAGCAAGGTGACATTCTCTGTATTACACAGTAACACTCCATAGTTTCTATTGGTGGCCAGTATGCACTGTACATACAATTTGGAACCTGACTACACATGTATGTATGACATGGTTTGACACTGTGCTGTGGGTGATACTGTTACTATCTGTCATTGTTTTGCATTCTGGTAGTATACATGACTGCAGCAGCCTGACCATAACCAATCATTAGCAGATGTCCTGACAACTGACACACAGATGTAGGACACACAGCAACATTTGGATCCTTCAGGTACTATACTATGCCAGTAACCAGTGGTATTCAGCTGCACCCATTACTGAGGCCACTCCTGTTCGGCATATGGCTCTCTTAGGTACAAGCAATCACAGTAGGGATATGTCTGTCCATGTGTGCTAATGCATACTGTGGCCTATACTGCATTCTCCAGGTGACACACACATCCTCCGCAGGGGTATCATACAGACAGATACCTATTGTCAAACCCATGCTGTAAAGCTATAGGCAAAACTAAGCGTAGTTATCCACCTTTACAGAACATAGTATCCCCACAGTACCACATAGGTAGTAGCCACCAACATCATGAACAGGTACCGATGTGTACATGCAACCTAGTGTTACGTCATCCCTCCTTGGATAATCACATTCCCTAAGGTATTTTGGAATCCCTCAGTGGATCACATAAGCAATCAGGGGTCTGCATGCATGTCCACAAAGGTTGTTGTACACCTATAATGCATAGCCATCAATGACAGACTCTGCTGCGTTTGAACAGGTCTGACACATACCTTGGCCATAAACCCTCACACACACAATTCAATAGAAACCGTAATGAGTGTGTGTGACACGGATGACCTAGGCCAGGCATCACTGCAGTGGCTGGCCTTCTCACAGGCATACAGATGTCACCTAAGGTCTGTGAAGCAGCAGCACAGTTTGGCAAAGTTGCCAACTGTGTACTTGGATAAAGCAGGGTTCCCACACATGCAATACTTGGGGTAACATGTACGTATATGTATTTGCCTCATAGCTACCTCACGTGCAATGCCTACTGATATGTCCTATGGTAGTAAAAGCAAAACCCCCAACACTGTCACACACACTCACTAAGTGCAGGATTCAAACCCCTACCTAACTAATTCATGATACTAGAGGAGTACGCATCAACACATTGTGCTGTACGCATTACCGAGAAGTATCTTTTCCACAGGTATATTTGTAGGATGATGACATAATCAGACTTGACAAAGGATAGTTTACCACTTTTAAGGTGTTTTGCTACTCCCCAAGAAGACACACACACACACACACACACACACACACACACACACACACACACACACACACAAGTGCAGGATTCAAACCCCAACCTAACTACTTCATGATACTAGAGGAGTACGCATTAACACGACGTGCTATACACATTGCTGGGAGAAAACTTTTCCACAGGTATGTTTGTAGGATGGTGACATCATCAGACATGACAAAGATGTGTATACTACTTTTAAGGTGTTGTACTACTCTCCAAAAATGTTGCTCCTCTCCAAGGAGATCACACATGAACACAGTTGTCAAGTGCAGGATTCAAACCCCTACCTAACTACTTTATGATACTAAAGGAGTACGCATTAGCATGACACACTATACACATTACTGGGGGGTTCTCATTTCCACAGGTATATTTGTAGGATGGTGACATCATCAGACATGACAAAGATGTGTATACCACTTTTAAGGTGTTTTACTACTCTCCAAAAAGGTTGCTCCTTTCCAAGGAGATCGCACATGAACACACACACACAGTTGTCAAGTTCATAGGTTCATAGGTTGGTACTAGACTATCGGCCCTAGGGCCTATGCAAGCCTAGCCATAACAATTCCCTGGATATTTCTTCCCACGATATTTACTTCTCCAGGCCCCTGTCCAGCAGGGCGACTGACATGATCCCCGGGGTGAATTTCCTATCTCCCATCCAATCATCAAGGTTCCTTTGAAGAGGGCCAAAGAGGCGCTCTGCTTGATATGTATGGGCAGTCTATTCCAGAGTATGGGGCGTCTCTGGGTCAGGAACCTATCCCTCCAGCATGTTTTGTTCATTGTGATGACAAGGTTTAGATCCCTGGAGCGTGTGGCTCTGAGGGATTGGGATTTCTTTAATTGGAGCATGTCCAACAGCTCAGGGTTTGACATGGCCTTGTATGTTAAGCAGAGATCGCCTCTGAGTGGACGATATGCCACAGAGTATAGCTGGAGTTTTTTTAGATGGTCAGTATATGGCATCTGCTTTAGGCCTGTGATTCTTTTAATGAGGTATTTCTATGGCCTTTCAAGCTGTTGCAGATGTCTTGTGAGGTACATACCAAACAGGGCATTATACTCTATAATGGATCTAATGAGGGATGAGTACAGTGGGACAATGACCTCCTTTTTTCTGGAAGAAAAGCCCTTAGTGATGAGGTGTAC
Source organism: Protopterus annectens (assembly GCF_019279795.1). Classification (NCBI taxonomy): domain Eukaryota; kingdom Metazoa; phylum Chordata; order Ceratodontiformes; family Protopteridae; genus Protopterus; species Protopterus annectens. The sequence goes on along the minus strand of NC_056730.1, from coordinate 755,120,075 downwards.
CACATAGAAGAATTTCCTGACTGTTGTGGCAATGTGGTTATCGAAAGTGAGACCACTGTCCACCTGTGTCCCTAAGTCTCTCATCACACTTTCGATGTTTAGTGTCCTGCCACCTATGTGGTAATTCATGGGTACATGTTTTTTTCCAAAGGGGATAACTATACATTTCTTGGCATTAAGCTTGAGCCCATGGCTCTGGCACCAGGCATCTGTTTCTGTAAGGCCCTTCTGTAGAATATCGACATCATTTGGGAATTCAACAATGGCTCCCAGTTTGCAGTCATCTGCAAACTTTGTTAGTCAGAGTCCCTTAGTGTTGGCCTGTACTTCAGAGAAGTAGATGCCAAACAAGAGTGGTCCCAGGACTGAACCCTGAGGTACCCCACTTGTCACTTGTCTGGAGCTGGATTTGGAGTTGGCTACTTTTACTGTCTGGGTTCTGTCAGTAAGCCAGTTAGCAACCCATCGAGTGACGTAGGGATTTATGCCCAGCTTAGTAAGTTTATCTATGATTCCAGAGTGGGGGATGGTGTCAAAGGCCTTGGTGAGGTTCAGATAGGCTGTGTTTACTGCCTTACCCTCGTCCACAGCTCTGGAGACTAATTCAAAGAAGTCAATCAGATTCAGGAGACAAGATCGACCGTTCACAAACCCAAACTGGGTGGGGTCTAGTGTTTGAAGGTTGCCAAAGTCTTTGTTTATAAGTTCCATGATAATGCATTCTATGCCCTTGCAAATCAGGCTTGTCAGACTGATGGGATGGTAGTTCCCGGAATCCAAGATGGATCCTCCCTTGTGGAGCGGGTTAACTGTAGCTGTGCGCCACTCAGTGGGCACGAAGCCTGAGGTGAAGCTATGATTAAACATCACACTTAGGTGAGGTGCCAGTTCATTTTGTAGTTCATGTAGTACACAGCCTGGGATGTCATCTGGTCCCATGGATGCTGTATTCTTAGCTTTGGAGAGTGCAGTTTCTACCTGTGTGGCTGTGATTATCGGAATTTGGCAGTCTTTTGGTATTGAGATGGGCCCTTTAGGGGGTGAGAGTGGGGTAAAGTTGCACCAAATCGATCTGTCAGGATATTGGCAATATCCTTGGGATCAGTATATTTAATGCCATTCTATTGTAACTCAGAGCAGGTTGTCTTTGGAATCTTTGGCAATTTTATTTTCGTAACTAGCTTTGAGGATTTTATGAGGGATCTCAGCTTCTTACTGAGGCTGGTGAGGGAGTTTTTTGCATCCTGGGATTTTCCTCTTTTTTGCAACAGTTTCTTCCTTCTGTTGTATAGTTTGTTTATAGCAGGGGACCACCAGATTGGCTTCCTTTTTTTAGAGAAGAGCATCTTGGTTCTATTTGGGATGGCATGATTCATGCATGACTGGATGTGCTTGTACAGTGCCTTAGTGTAGGATTCTGCAGTTGAACTTCCAGATCCTGTCTGCGTGGGTGTTGTGAAGTTTGTCACTTCTGACTTCAGTAGCTTGAAGTTGGCTTTGGAGAAGTTTTTTAAGGAAGTTTCCTTACTGGGGGGTGGGGGTGGGATGTGGATGTCAAGGGTGATTTGCTTATGGTCAGACCTGACCAATGAGGGTGTGACCACTGGTGTGGAGCATCTATCACCCATGTTGGTAATGACCAGGTCTAGGATGTTGGAGCCCCTGGTGGGACAATGGATTAGTTGATCCAGGGCATTGGAATTTATGAATTCCAAGAACCGTTGGGAAAAGGAGTTGGTACCTGAGTAGTTTTCCCAGTTAATGGCAGGGTAGTTGAAATCACCCAGTATTAGGGTGTTTGGTTGTATCTTAATATTTTCCAGTATGTTTAGAAAGGTGTAGTGAGAATCTTGTGGCATGGATGGGGATCTATAGCAAGCTACAATATGGATTGCAGTCTTACCTAGTGTTAGTTGCACCTGGAGAATTTCAGATGCATTGTGTTGGGCAACTATTTATTTATTTATTTTATTTTACATGTGTTGACCAGGCTAGTCCAGCTGGATGTATGTCCATTTTCAGTGGAGGCCCGGGGAGAAAAGCTCCAATGGTTATTACAAGTTTAAACAAAAACATAAAAGGATAAAAAGATAAAAGGATGAATACAAAGATGAAAAGATTATATACAAAATTGAGTTAGTACATGTAATACACATGTAAGAGGAAATAGCAATTACAAGATAAGATTAATAATCAAATAAGTAAATACTTGCAATACACAAATACGATAAATCAAAGCGTGAATAATAAATTGTCAAACAAATGTGACAGAATTAATCTTTTTTTTTTTTTTTTTTTAGTTGTACAGTATATATGAGATTACGTATATATACAAAAGGGGGGAACAATCAGGATACAGAAAAAAGAGAAGGAAGAAGTTATGGTAGTGGAAAGGAAGAAGGAAAGGTCAATCAGGGTTGGTACAAGAACAAAGCCAGTATTTATTAAGATGCATTTCCAGTTGTTTTTTAAATAGTGGAAGAGTGGACAAGGATGAGATATTGGATGGAAGTTTGTTCCACATTTTTCCAATCGAGTTGGAAAAAAGGCAGTCACCTGCAGAGTTATTGGGTTTGGTAATATTAACCAGTGTTTGTTTGAAGAACGTAGGTGTTTCAGGTTATTGTAAGGAGTAAAGAAGTTAGAGAGTATTGGTGTTTTAGATGGTTGACATAGAATTTTGTGAGCTATTAAGAGCTGTTGATAAATAAGCTTGTTAGGAAGTTCCAGCCAACCTAGTTGTTTTAGGTTCAGACAGTGGTGAGTTCTAAATGGGGATCCTGTAGCAAATCGAGCAATATTATGGTAAGATGTAGCAAGTTTGTTAAGGTTATTTTTAGAAAGATTAGTGTAAATAGGGGAAGCATATAGAAGGGTAGAGATAAGGTGAGATCTAGCTAAGGTGGTCCTAGCTTCAGGTGTAAGGAAGGGTTTGATTCTATAAAGGGATCCTATCTTTATGTTAACTGCTTTTATTGTGTTGTTGATGTGAGAATCAAAGTTAAGATTGTTGTCAATAGTTATACCTAGTAGCTTTGTACTAGAATCAGGAGAAATAAGAGTGTTATCAGTGGCAGTGATAGAGAAGTTTAGAGGGGAAGATTTACGGGTGGGTGAAAACAGTAATAATTTTGTTTTCTTGGGGTTGAGGAGTAGGCAACGATCAGAGAACAACTGTTCAACAGTGGTAAAAGCTTTTTGGGTAAGAGACTGGAGTTCAGTTTGAGAGGAAGCAATGCAGATTATAGTGGAATCATCTGCATATTGTATGCAGGTAGTGTTAGGGATAGCTGATTGGAGGTCGTTAATAAAGATAGAAAATAGAAGGGGACCTAGGATAGACCCTTGAGGTACTCCTAAACAGATAGGAAGGAGATTAGATAGTGTATTTTTCCAAATTACTGCTTGCTGACAGTTTTCTAGGTAAGATGTGAACCAAGTTAAGGAAGAGGGATGAAGTGCGAGAGATTTTAGTATATGCAGAAGAAGTTTGTGATTAACCATGTCAAAAGTTTTGATAGGTCTATGAAGAGAGAAGATGATAGATTATTGTTGTTGCGGTTATAGTTGATGGAGTTGGTAAAGGAAAGTAATGCAGTGGTGGTGCTGTTCGAAGGTCTAAATCCATGTTGACAATTTGCAAGTCGGTTGTTATGGAGAAGGTGGTTAAGTAGTTGTTTGTGGATACATTTTTCCATGATTTTAGCTATGAGTGATAGAAGTGCTATGGGACGGAAGTTTGAAACATCATTAGAATTGCCCCCTTTGTGTAGGGGAATGATGTGAGATATCTTCCATATGGAAGGGAAAATTCCTTCATTTATAGATCTATTTATTAGGATAGAAATAGGATAGGCAGTGGCTTTGGCTCCTATTTGCAAGAATTCTGCAGGAAGCTTGTCAGCAGAGGGGGTGGTGGGTTTAAGTTTTTGGAGTAGAGATAAGATAAAGGAGGTAGATACAGGTTGTAAGTGAAGGGGAGGAAGTGTATTTAAAGTGGGTGAGAGTAGTTTAGTAGTGTCTGGAGATAGGTGATTTGCAAGAGTTTGGATAGTGTTGGTGAAGAAAGAGTTAAAGTCATTGGCTGTTTGTGTAGGATTGTCTGGGTCAGAGTCCTGAGGGTTAGGTATGATTGACTGACCTGGGGATAGAAGATTATTAATACTAGTCCAGAATTTTTAGGTTCTTTTTTAGTGGATTGTTGTAATTGCAAGTAATAGTTCTTTTTATCTGTCAGGATAGCTTTTTTTGTGCTGTTTCTAAGCTCTCTAAAGTTTTGATGGTCAGTTTGGTTCTTAGTAGACCGCCATTTATCCCAAGATTTATTTCTGAGAATGATCTTTTGCTTAGTATCCTTGGTTAGCCAGGATGCTGTTTTTGCTTTGGTTCTAATGGTATGACTTGGGGCATGATGATCTAGGATAGATAGGAATGTAGAATTGAAGTATTCTACTGATTCATTAAGTGGGAGATGTTTTAGTGGGGCCCAGTTACATTGTCTAAGTTCAGCTTGAAACTGTTCAGAGCTAAATTGTTTTTTAGAACGTAGTGTTTTGTATGTTGTAGGTAAGGTTAGGTTTGTTTTGTGTCTAATGATATAAGTTAGTGAGTGGTCACTTAGATCATCTGGAAGGGTGTCTGATTGGTAGGTTTGTTGGGGAGTATTAGTAAGAATCCAGTCTAAGGTGGTTTCATTATTGTTGGTTTTATTAGTTCTGGTGGTACTATTAATGAGTTGTTTAAAGCCATAAAGGTTAATATGTGAGGTGGGGTTAGTACTGTTACAGGAGTACCAATCGATGTTAAAGTCGCCTAAGACTAGTGTTTCTTGAGGGAGGTTGGTAGAGAGTAGGTTGAGGATGTGTTCGAGAGTGTTGATATTATTTCCTGGAGGGAGATATACACAAATGATATTTATGGATTTAGTAGTATTGATTTGAAGTTTGGAGCTGATTATTTCAGTATTATTGTCTAGGGTACAAATCAGTTTTATAGTACTAATTTGGAGTTTTGTTTTGTAGAGAATTGCAACTCCTCCTCCCTTTCTGGCTATGCGATCAAGTCTAATGATGTTAATAACCAGGCGGGGTGATTTCATTGTCTTTGATAGAAGGCTTTAGCCATGTTTCAGTTAAGCATAAAATATCAAATTGATGGACTTCTAGAAGGGCATGGAGTTGACTTATGACTAGCCTGGAGGTGTGAATATCCTTGGTGAATATGGACACTCCTCCACCTTTAGTGTTTCGGTCCTAGTTTTGTGGCCGAAAAGTGTGGTAAGAATTGTAGCCTGGTATTGCAGGGGTGCTCTCTGGAGCCTTGAACCAGGTCTCAGTTACTGCACAGATATTGATGTTCTCCATTTTTAGGAGTGCCTCGAGAGAGTGCATTTTGAGGTTTAGACTTCTAGCATTGAGTAGCATTACCTTCAGATTTTACCTGCTTCTATTTGTTACGGTGGTGGTTTCAAACCCCTAACTAACTACTTCATGATATTAGAGGAGTACGCATTAGCACGATGCACTATACACATTACTGGGGGGTTCTCTTTTCCACAGGTATATTTGTAGGATGGTGACATCATCAGACTTGACATAGATTGGTTCACCACTTTTAAGGTGTTTTACGACCCTCATAAAAGGTTGCTTTTTCCCAAGGAGACCACACACAAACACACTTGTCAAGTGCAGGATTCAAACCACTACCTAACTACTTTATGATACTACAGAGGTACGTATTTACACGCCACGCTATACACATTACTGTGTGTTATCCTTTCCGCAGGTTTATTTGTAGTATGGTGACATCATCAGACTATACAAAGTGGATTACATTAGGTGGGCTACATTGAAGGAATGTCTACACACTTTGGCCATGTCATCATCAAAGGGGTATGTACCATCTACCTGTGTTCCCAGGGCCATAACAACTTTCTCCGTACATACTGGATTACCACCTATGCGGTAATTTATGTGCACTTTGTTGTATCCAAAGGGGATGACTATGCATTCTTTGGCATTCAGCTTGAGGGCATTGATTTGACACCAGGTATCTGTCTCTGTAAGACACTTGTGGAGGATGTCTGTGTTAGCCATGCAGTCGATTATGGACCACAGTTACCATTCATCTGCAGACCTGTTCAGCCATACATCTCCCATGCTTGCCTGTACCTCTGAGCAGTATCTACTGAACAGGTGGGGTCCCAGGAACAAGACCTGTGGGATGCCATTTGTGACTGGCTTAGAGTTGGACATGGCACCAGCAACTCTGAGCATGTGTGTTTGATCTGTGTGCTACCTGGCCACCCATCCTGTGACATAGCTGTTAATGTTCCAGCTGGTACGCTTGTCCATGATGACAGAGTGGGGAATGGTGTGGAAAGTCCTTTGTGAGGTCCGGGTGGACTGTGTGGACTACTTTCACCTCCATCTATGTCCTTGGTAACTGTTTGAAATGAGTCAACTAGGTTTAGGAGCCAGGATTGGACTTTCACAAGTCGAAGTTGTGGAGAGTCCAGTGTCTGGAGGTCTCCAATGTCTCTGTTTATGGGTTCCATGACAATTTGCTCAATAGCTCTGTAGACCAGGCTGAGTAGACGTATTGGGCAATGGTGTCCATGTTCTGTTGTGGCACCCCCTTTCTGGAGCTGGATGACTGTTTGTGAATGCCATTCTTTGGGTACATAGCCTGTGGTACTCTTGTGTCTGGACAGTGAATGTGAGTGAGGGTCCAGTTCCTCATGGGCTTAGTGTATGACGCAGCCTGGGACACCATCCAGTCACATTGATGCTTTGTTCTCTGCTTTGGTGAGGGCTGTCTTTACCTGCATGTCCATTATGTCTGGGGCTCTGCATCCTTCTGTGATGGACACAGGCCCTTTTGGGGGTGATGGGGGGGGGGGTTTACACTGAACTTGTCCCCCTGGATGTGGGCAATGAAAGTTGGTTCAGTGTATTTCTTTCCATTTTTCAGTAGCTGACAGCATATTTGGAAGTTGACACCTGCATGTCTGGTATAGCTACCGAAGGCTTTGTGGTTGTTATTTTTACATTCCTTGGCTATTTGTCTTTAGAAACTGTCCTTGGATTATTTTATGAGCGATCATTGTTTCTTCCTAATAATGATCAGTGATGCCTTTCCTTTAGTGAAGTTGGCTCTGTCATGTGTTCGTTTCCTCCTTCTGTTGTCTAGCTTATTTATGGCCAACAACCACCTGATTGTTGTCCTATTTTTGGAGGAGTGCATCTTGGTTTTATTGCTAATGTCTCATTCCATGCATCCCTGCAGATGCTCATAGGATGCACTTGTAAATGATTCTGCAGATTGTATACAATTATCCTATAGCAGGAGATCTTTGAAACATTCCACTTTGGTCTTGGGAAGTGTGCAGTTTGCTTTGCAAATGTTTTCACAGTGGTTTCATTGACTGGGTGAGGGTGCCAGATGTGGATGTCCAGTGTGATTACTTCATGATCTGATATTACCAGCGAGGGGTTTATCTCTGTAGTGGAACACTGGTACCCCATGTTGGTGATGATCATGTCCAGTATGTTGTCACCTCTAGTGGGCATGGTGACCAGCTGTTCCAGGTTGTTAGGGATTTTTAACTCTAGGAAAATTTGGGCGTAGGACGTTGTACATGAGTAATTCCACCACTCACTGTTTGGGTAGTTGTAATCTCCTCATATAATGGCGTTTGATAGGACCTTTATACTTTCCACTGTTCTCCAGAATACTGAGTGAGGTTCCTGAGATAAGGTACATGATCTGTAGCAGGCTACAATCTGATGGCCAGCTTTGGCCAATGTTAGTTGCACTTGCATGGTCTCCAAGGCCTCATGCTGTGCCACTAACCTGAAGGTGTGGGTATCCATAGGGTAAATGGGTACACCCCTTCCTTTTGTATTTCAATCATGGTTTTGGGTCCACAGGTCAGAGGGATTGTGAGTGTTTTACGTGGACCATATCCAACAGCTCTATGTTTGACATAGCTTTGTATGTTAGGCAGTGAACACCTCTGAGTAGACGATATGCAAGGGAGTACATATAGAGCATTTTGAGATGGTCTGTGTATGGCATGTAATTCAGGCTGCTAATGCTCTTTGTGTGGTATTGCTGCTGCCTTTTCAGTTGTTGTAGTTGTCTTGTGAGGTACATAGCAACAGTGGTGTTATACTGTATTATAGTTCTAGTGAGTGATGAGTGGAGGGGAACATTTTCCTCTTCCGTTTTGCATGAGATGCATTTCGTGATGAGGTGTGCCACATGGGAGGGTTTCCTGACTACTGTGGGAATGTGATTATCACAATTGCATCCACTGTCCACCTGTGACCCAAGGTCTCTTGTCAAACTTTCAGTGTGAAGTATACAACTACCTCTGTTGTAGTTCTTGGCTACAGAGTTTTTAACATAGGGGATGACAATGCACCTTTTGGCATTGAGCTAGAGCCCATGGCTTTGACAACAGCCATCTGTCCCAGTGAGGCCCTTTTGTAGGATGTCCACATCTTTTGTGTTTACCATTCTGGCACCTGGTTTGCATTCCTCCGGAAAATTCAACTGCCACAGACCTGCCATATTAATGTTTACTTCAGGGAAGTAGATACTACACAGCCTGGGAAGGTATCTGGTCCCATGGCTGCTGTGATACTGGCTTTGGAGAGTGTTTATTACCTGTGCAGCCATGATGACAGCAACTTTGCAGTCTTCCATTATAGAGATTTGCTCTTTCATGGGTGAGAGGGGGTACAGTTAACAGTGATCCTATCTGCCAGGATGTTGGAAATATCAGTTGGCTCTGTACATTTACTGCCATTGAGCTGTACCTCTAAACAGATCTGAGTGTGACCATGACATGAACTTGTCTGTTGGGCAGAGATCTCCTGAGTAGACAGTATGCCACAGAGTACAGATTGGGTTACATTCAGTCTTGTTGCATGGGGCGACTATTTCAGGCCAGTAATCCTCTTGTTAAGGTATTTCATTGGTCTTTCTAGCTGCTGAACGTGCCTAGTCAGATTCATTGCAAGTCTGTTGTGGTACTCTCTGACAGGTCTGATGACTGCTGAGTAGTGGGATCCTCCTATGACCTACATGCACAGACCTTGGCACTTTTTGTGAACACATAGCATGATTTTCTAACCACTTTGTCAGTGTGTTTCTGGAAGTAGAGATGACTATCCACATTTGTCCATTGATCCCTGATTATCACATCCGTATTTAGCCTAAGTGTGTGAGCATGCCCAGTATGACCTTTCAGTGTGATGCTGAATGGAATCCACTACATTTGTTGGAGTGTGTGAGCATGCCCAGTATAGACATTTATACTATATGTGTATGGAAAATCAAGTTGTATTTTTACAGCAGGGCTCACCCTTGTGTCATAGATCAAGAGGGATCATGCTTTGCCTGCAGGGCTTCCATGCGTCACTTTGCATAGACTTACCAACATTTCTACATACAGGGGGAACAGCTATTCTTTGTACATTTCTACCCGGGGGAACACCTGATTGTTACTGTGGGTGTACATAGGATGTGGGTTTCACCTGACACTTAAACACATTTGCTATGCCTGCACTGCTATGTACAGGACACCATTTCAGTGTGTACTGTTGCCTATCATCATGGCTTGAGGCATACTACTGTACTACAGATGTTGGCATCCAATGTCACGTATATTACACTGCGACTTCGTAGCCTACACAACCCACATCACACCGCCTAGCCTGATGTTCTTAGTCTGCATAGGTGTGTGGGGGAGGTTACCCATTTGCCTCTTTAGGGTCATGATACTGCATTTCTTTGTGTTTGCATTAGTGTACAATTGTCCTGCTGTGTCTGTGCCACTGAAATGCTATCATGGCTTAGTGGTTCAGTACTGTGACTGTAGTGCACAGTATCCTGGGTTCGAGCCCTGTCATTGCTTTTTATTGCCATTCTGGGCAGACCATACTGCTTAATGAACAGTACAGCAGATATGAGCATGTTTAACTGACTTTGCTCAACTTTGGCCAACCTTGCCCAACATTGCCCAACGTTGTGCTAGGTGGCACGAGCAATTTTGTGGACATATACTAGATACTGGTAAAGGCTGCTTAGCACTGCTTTATATTGCTTAAAACATGGCAATCATGCCTCAGGTGGTGCTGCAGGGTTGCCTATGTCGGATGCACATAGTACACTCCTTATACATGTTTGAAAACAGGTAGTGTCAAGTTAGGCATCCCTTTTATTTTATGTGCAAGTCAGAGAGAGGTATCATTTCCAGGGTTCCTACTGAGCCAGTGTATGTGCTATGCATTGCCTCTTTGCCAAGGCCAAGGCATACTGGGCACGCCTCCTTCTGCCTACTGGGGCAGGCTCAGGTTGTTACTCCTCTGAGTCACGATGTGCCTGTGCAGGCCTTGGCAATGGTGGGGGGCTGTTTTTCCCCGCCCCATGCTGTTCCTGCTGCAGCTGTTTTCGCAGGATCATATTGTGTAGCATGGCACATACCATAACAATTTGGGTACATGTAGTTGGTGAGTACTGCAAGGCTCCACCAGATGTGTCCAGGCAATGGAACCGTGACTTGAGCATCCCAAACACATGCTCTATTACATTTCATGTTTGTGCGTGTGCCTCATTATGGTGTTCTTGTTCAGGTGTGTGTGCATTTCTGATGGGTGTCATCAGCCACGGCTCCAGTGCGTATCCAGCATCCCCCACTCAGTGACCGTCAGGGATGTCCCCATTGGCAAATGTCTGGTACAGCTGCAACAGATGCCAGATATGGGAATCGTGGTAGTTTCCAGGGCAGCCAGCGCACACATTCAGTATTATGCCCTGGACATCACACATGACCTGGCAGTTGATGGAGTGGAAGCCCTTGTGGTTGATGTAGGCCCTACCCCGCTCACCTGCTGGTGCTTTGATGTGTATGTGCATGCAGTCAATTGCACCCACTACCTCAGGGTATTCCGCTATTTGATGGAAGAGACGCATGTTGCTGGCCAATACCGCACGGGAATTGGGGAAATATACATGATCCCCGACATGTGCTGACATGGCATTCAGGAACTGGTGCAGTACCCTGGATGCTGATGCCTGTGAAATCCCCATCATATCACCAGTTGGTCTCTGGAAGGTACATGTTGCTAGTATTCTTAGGCCAACACATACCTTGGTTTCCACTGGGATGGGTTCCCCTCTGTTGGTTCTGTGTGTGAGGCGTGGCCTGCACAGCTCAACAATTTGTTGCAAGAGGTCTCTGTCCACTCTATAGCACTCCACTTTCTCCAGCTCATGTAGCCCCTGGTAGGTTACCTTGGGTCTGTACACTCTTCTCTGTCTCCTCACTGTGGGTTGCTCAGTAGCATTCACAATGGCACCACCCTCAGCATCTTGCACATGTCGCCTTATAATAGCAATGGCAGCCCCTAACATTCTTTTGTCTCAGTTAAGCTTTTTAAGTTTTCACTTCTCTTTGTAGATTGCAGTGTTACAGTGTTTCTGAGAAAAACATGGGGGAATGTTGTTTGCAGAGTTTTAAGTGCTGGGCTGGGCTAGGCTAGTGTACTGCCTGTGTAATTGGCTGATTCTGATTGATTTCACCTGGCAGCTCTGCTAGTTCTCCTTGGTTAACTTCCTACTACTTCCTTTCCTTCCTTTTCCCATTTCTGTTTCCACAGTGGGCAGCGCCGTGCAAACAAGCGCAAACACGCACACACGAGCACACACACGCACACACAGGCTTACACAGGCTTACATGGGCTTTGACGTCTGCACATTCGTGCATACAAGCTTAGATGTCCTTACACAGGCTTACATGGGTGCACACATGCACACACAGGCTTAGACGGGTTTAATGATGCGCACACGTGTGCACACAGTGTAAGCAGCTTTGCAAGAAACTTTAGTGATAACCACGGCGTACACCTTCGGTTTCTGGGTTTCAGTTTAGACAACTGTAGACATGCCTCTTCCAGTCCTGAGTAACTCACAGCAAACGCATGCCACTCAGCTCCAATAAGCTTACAGTCTTTTTGATACATACCCCCTCATGATGTCACCTATCTTCTACTCTATTACTCCCCTAATCCTACTCTTACACTCTACGGACATGGTTCACATTGCAGGGAAATTTGGGATTCACTTTCCTTGTATTAATTTGCATAGGATTGCCTACTAATGTTTGGTTACATCTCTCAGACTGCGCTTCCCCCCTTAGCAACCACTACCCAGTAGCCATGTTGTCTTCAGCCTGCCATTCACCTGCATGGCAGATGAATATTTTGAAAAAATTCCCTATTTGTGGCTTTTATTTTTTGTTTTTCTGGTTTTTAGAGCGCCGCACGTTTGCGCAGCTCTGCTCTATGCTTAAACATCGGAGATCGAGGGGAAAAAAAAAATTTATTATTTTGCAATGGATAACAATGCCAATGGCCGTATATTTGGCCATTGGCATGCTTCCTCAACTGGATGCATCCTTTATTTGGAGCTGTCATGGCTCCGGTTTCCTATTTGCAGAATGGTACTCAGTTACAGAGTACATTTCTCCAAATGACACTACTCTTACTCGGGCAGGTTAGTGTTTCCTGGATCGCAAATTTACCTCATTTGCATAGCTTTCAGCAGCAAATGAGGTAATTTGCATAAACTAACCATGTCTGTGCAAGAGTGGTTTTAGGAGCTCTCTTGCATGCCCCTGTCGGCTGTTCCTGGATTGCTCGGCAGACATGTTGGCTTGCTGGAGTCTTACTCTACTCTTAGACTCCGTGCAATCCTTCGTGAATCCGGCCCTTAGACAATTGAAAATTAAACTATTTGCAAGAAATAATTAACTTTATTCCAAAATGGTTTAAGCAAATGACAATCATAAAACATATTCAACTAGTCTGCTCTCAAGTTCCTTTTGCATCTCCAGCATCATATATTTTGTTTAAACATTATTTTCCATTTTATGTGGCATTATATAGGACCTATGAATACATTTCCATGTGAAAAGTTTCCATTGTAATGAAAGAGATGTTTGATTTGTGGAGAGAAGTATTAGTGCCCCCCACATACACCCTGACTATATATGCTAACTCCAGGATAGCACTACTGTGGGGAAAATGGCATAGTAGTGGCAGCATGTAGACTACTGTAAGGTAAGTGAAAGGCATATGCCCTTTTCCCCACTGTAGTGCGATACTGGATTTAGTATATATAGTTAGGGGGTGGGGGGTACAGCCCCCCACATTGAGGGTGTGGGGACATAGCCCCCCACCTGGTTTGGTTTTATATGGTCCAGTTTACAATTTAGTATGTTGAAATTCAGTATTATGGGTTTCAGTCAGGTGACTTTTCAGTGTTTGAAAATTCAGTCTTATGGTCTCAGTCAAATGAGTTTTAGTCAAATGAGGTTTCTATCATATGATAGGGATCTAGTGTAAGACCTGATTTTAACCATACCTTTTCATGCATCTATTTCCATATGGCAGAGTAAGCAGTGTTTACCCATAATGAGATTTTTATGTTAGATGACAGTGCATATATTTCTAAATCTGAAAGACTAATTCCTTCTGTTTCCCAGTCATTTAAATGATGATTCAAAGCTACTCTAGGTTTACTGGGATACCATAGGAAGTTTTAGAATTAGTTTGTTAAATTGTTTTATATAAAGTGTGGATGGAAGGATAGCGAAGGCTTGTATGAAATATAATATTTTTGGTGAAATTATAATTTTAATTATATATAGCCTGTCTTCCATTGTGAAAAATAAATTATTCCATTTCTGAATAAGTATTGTAATATTATTTAAGATATTAGTGTAGTTTATTGTTATTATTTTATCTAGTTCATCTGATAATGTGACCCGTAAATATTTTATTTCATTGTCTGCAGCTATATATTTAAAAAATTCATTATCTACATATTTCTTACTGGAATTTATAAGCAACATCTTTGTCTTTTTTTCATTAAATTTGAGGCCCAAGAGTCTCTGAAAATGTTCAACTGTATTTAGTGGAGCTTTTAGCGGGTTATAATTCCCCCAGATTCATGAAAGCTTGCACGGAGTGCAAGAAGAGTGTAGGAGCTCATGCCAGCAATATGTCTGCCGTGTGATCCAGGAAAAGCCGGCAGGGGAGTGCACGAGAGCTGTTAAAGCTACTCTTGCATGGTCAGCATCATGGTATGCAAATTATGTCATTTGTTGGTGAAAGCCATGCAAATGAGGTAAATTTGCGATCCAGGAAACACTAACCTGTCCGTGGAAGATTAGTGTTAGCTGCAGAAATGACAGCTCCAAATAAAGGATGCATACAGTTGAGGAAGCATGCCAATGCCAAATATAAGGCCATTGGCATTTCAAAATGTTTAAAAATATAAAAATTTTACTTTTTTTTCCCCGATCTCCGATGTTTAAGCATAGCGCAGCACCACGCAAATGTGCAGCGCTTAAAAAAACAAGAACATAATTTAAAAAAAGCCAAAAGTAGGCATTTTCACTAAAAAGCTTATTCTGCCATGCAGGTGAATGGCAGGCTGAAAATAACATGGCTACTGACTAGTGATTGCTAAGGGGGGGAAGTTCAGTGTGAAAGATGTAACCATGTATTACTAGGCAATCCTATGCAAATTAGGATAAGGTTAGTGAATCCCAATTTTCCCCAGCATGTGAGGCATATCCCAAGAGTGTAAGAGTAGGAGTAGGTGAGTAGAAGACTATAATATAGGTGACATCATGAGGGGGTGTGTCAGACAGGCTGTAAGCTAACTGGAGCACATTGGCTCGTGTTTGCCCTGAGTTGCTTAGGCTTATAAATATGCGTGACTACAGTTGTCCTATTTGAAAACCTCACACCCAAGGTACAGACTGTTAAAAGATAGGAAACTCCTTGCAAACATGCACATAGCGTGTGCGCTCATGTGCGCGCGTATGCATGTGCTTGCGATTGTTTGCGCGGAGCTTCCCCCGGGTGGAAACAGAAAGGCAAAAGGAAGGAAAAAAAGTAGTAGGAAGTTAACCAAAGAGAACTAGCAGAGCTGTCGGGTGAAATATATCAGAATCAGCCAATTACATGGGCAGTAGACTATCCCAGCCCAGCCCAGCACTTTAAACTCTGCAAACACCATCCCCCCCTGTTTTTTTTTTCTCAAGAAATCTGTAAGACTGCTGTATACGAAGAGGAAAAGCTTAAAAAGCTTAAGTCAGACAAAATGTTAGGGGCTGCTCTTGCTATCATAAACCAACATGTGCAAGGTGCTGAGGGTGGTGATGTTGTGAATGCTGCTGAGGAAGCCACAGTGAGAAGACAGAGACGAGTGTACAGACCCAGGGTAACCTACCAGGGGCTACATGAGCTGGAGATAGTGGAGTGCTATAGGGTGGACAGAGACCTCCTACAGCAAATTGTTGAGCTGTGCCAGCCACACCTCACACACAGAACCAACAGAGTGGAACCCATCCCAGTGGATACCAAGATACGTGTTGGCCTAAGAATACTAGCTACAGGTACCTTCCAAAGACCAACTGGTGATATGATGGGGATTTCACAAGCATCAGCATCCAGGGTACTGCACCAGTTCCTGGATGCCATGTCAGCACATGTCGGTGACCACATATATTTCCCCAACTCCCGTGAGGCATTGGCCAGCAATATGTGTCTTTTCCACCAAATAGCAGAATACCCTGAAGTAGTGGGTGCAATAGACTGCACGCGCATATGCATCAAAGCACCACCCTGTGAGCAGGGTAGGGTTTCTACATCAACCACAAGGGCTTCCCCTCCATCAACTGCCAGGTCGTGTGTGATGCCCAGGGTATAATAATGAATGTGTGTGCTGGCTGCCCGGGACGCTATCACAATTCCCACATCTGGCATCTGACACAGCTGTACCAGAGATGTGCCAGTGGGAACATCCCTGATGGTCACCAATGGGGGATGCTGGATACGCACTGGAGCAGTGGCTGATGACACCCATCAGAAATGCACACACACCTGAACAAGAACTCCATAATGAGGCACATGCACAAACAAAAAACATAATTGAGCATGTGTTTTGGATGCTCAAGTCATGGTTCTGGTGCCTGGACACATCTGGTGGTGCCTTGCAATACTCACCAACTACATGTATCCAAATTGTTATGGTATGTGCCATGCTACACAATATGATCCTGCGGAAACAGCTGCAGCAGAAACAGCATGAGGCAGGGCCAAACAGCCTCCCAACATTGCCAAGGCATGCACAGGCACAGTGTGACTTGGAGGAGGAACAACCTAAGCCTGCCCCAGTAGGAAGAAGGAGGTGTGCCCAGTATGCCCTGGCCTTGGCAAAGAGGCAACGCAGAGCACATACACTGACTCAGTAGGAACCCTGGAAATGACACATCTCTCTGACTCGCACATACAGTAAAAGGAATGCCTAACTTGACACTACCTGTTTTCAAACATGTATAGGGAATGTACTATGTGCATCTGACATAGGCCACCCTGCAGCACCACCTGAGACATGAGTGCCCTATTTTAAGCAATATAAAGCACTGCTAAGCACATTTTACCAGTATTGAGCATGTTTAAATACAATTGCGTGTAGCTGCACACCGCACTAACCAGCGCAATGTTGGGCAACGTCTGGTAACGTCAGGCAACATTGAGCAACGTTGGGCAATGTTGGGCAAAGTCGGGCAAAGTTGAGCAAAGTCAGGTAAACATGCTCACACCTGCTTTACTGTTCCTTAACCAGTCAGGTCTGCCCAGCAGGAAAATAAAAAGAAGTGACAGGGCTCAAACTCAGGATACTGTGCACTATAGTCACAGTACTGAACCACTAATCCATGACAGCATTTCACTGGCACAGACACAACTTAAGTCACTCACACATACCAGTTGGTGGGGGGTCACATACCTAACAGTCACAGCCAGCAGGACAATTGTAGACAAACGCAAACACAAACAAATGCTGTATCATGCCCTCTGAAGAGGCATATGGGTAACCTCCCCCAGGCCTATGCCAACAGATAACAGCAGGCCAGGCAGTGTGATGTGGGTTGTGTAAGCTATGAAGTCACAAACTAATATGTGTTTAATTGGAAACTAAGGTCTGTAGTACAGTGGTATGCCTCAAGCCAGTATGATAGGCAACAGCACAGACTGAAATGGAGTACCTGCCATAGCAGTGCAGGCCTAGCAAATGTGTATAAGTGTCAGGTGTACCACTCATCCTATATACATGCACAGTAACAATCAGGTGTGCCCCCCGGGTAGAAATGTACAAATAATAGCTGTCCCCCCTGTATGTAGAAATGTTGATAAGTCTATGTAAATTTACTCATGGAAGCCCTGCAGGCACATCGTGCTTCCTGTCGATGTATAACACAAAGGTGAGCCCTGAAGTAAAAACTAACTTGATTTTTCACACACATATAGCATATATGCCCATAGTGGGCATGCTCACACACACAAACAAATTTAGCAACTTTCAGTCAGCAACATACTGAAAGGTCATACTGGGCATGCTCACACACTTAAACAAATGAAGCAAATGTCAGTCAACAACATACTGAAAGGTCATATTGGGCATGCTCACACACTTAGGCCATATCTGAGTACAGCAGTGGGCCACACATATCTGGCAGTTGCAGTTCTTACTCCAGACACATGTCACTATTCACCATTCCTGCCTTGCACACACAGTGATATGAAAACATACCCATATAATATATTGGACCCCTGTCATAATCAAACTATGTAATACAAGCACTTAAGTTGTTCAAAGAAAGTTAAAATATAAAGAAGATCAATAAATCTCCGATCAGTATCATCAAGAAACAATGAGCACGCCTAACATTATCCAAGCCAAGCTCTGCCAAAAATATTGCCAACGATTCCATAGAGAACCATGAAGCTTTCTTTAGCTATGTCATAAATATCAATGTAAACTCAAATATGTTCTGAATTAGTGCAAAGTGTAAACTAATACATGTACACGACTGACATTGCCAACATCTTGTCAGACAGGTTCATACATATTTACCCCCCTCTCACTGACAAAAGGGCCCATTCCCATACCTGGAGATTGTTAAAACCCAGAAATCACATATACAATGGTTAAACAGCTCTATCCAAACCTAAAAACAAGGCGTCTATGGGATGACATGGTGTCCCTGGCTGTGTCATATGTGAACTCCAAAACAAACAGACCCTGCACCTGAACAGTCTGTTGAGACTCACCCTCTGTACAGGATATGAAACTGTTGAATGGGTTACAGCAATGTTTGGCACACTCCACAAGTGTTGGTGCACAACAGACCATGGGAACTATTGTCTTATAAGCCTAATAAGCCTGATCTGCAAGGCCATGGAGTCCATCATTATGGAACTCATAAACAGAGCTATTGGGAGCCTACAAACACCCAACCCCACCCATTTTGGTTTGGTCAGGGGCAGATCATGGTCCCTAAACCTGCTAGACAGTTTTCAAGGCAGTTACCCGGGACATACATCAATGAAATGAGCTCCACATGGCCTACATAGACCTTGAAAAGCCCTTTTCCAACATCATACACACATGTCGTATCCACAAAATCAACAACCTGTGCATAAACACGTATGTCATCTAATGGATTGCCAACTGGGGCACAAATAGATCCCACAAGGTAAGAATTGTGGTCTCCCTGTTGGACTGTAAGCTGGTAACAACTGCTGTCCCACATGGCTCAGTCCTGGGACCGCTCCTGTCTGGTGTATACTATTCAGAAGTACAGCCAAACATACGAGGGCTATGGTTAGCAAAGTTTGTGGATGACTGCAAAAAGGTAGTCATAATCAATGTTTGGGACAACAGAGACATCCTTAAAAAGGGTCTCAGTCAGACAGATGTGGTGTCAAAATTATGGCCTCGAGCTACAGCCATACAAATACCACATAGCTGCCAACGCCCTAAGTATGGAGGTAATAATAAGGGATCTATGGACACATGTGGATAGTCATCTCTACTTTCAGAAACACATTCACAAAGTGGTTACAAAATCATGCTATGTGTTCGCACAAATTGCCAAAGTCTTTGCATGTAGGTCAAAGGAGGTTCCCTCTACTCACCAGTCATCAGACCCATCAGAGAGTATAACGGCACACTTGCGATGAATCTGACTAGGCACCTTCAGCAGCTGGAAAGACCACTGAAGTACCTCACAAGAGGATTACTGGCCTCAAACAGTTGCCCTATGCAACAAGACTGAAGTAACTCAATCTGTACTCTGCTACATACCGTCTGCTCAGGCGATCTCTGCCCAACAGACAGGTCCCTGTCCAATGCAGAACTAATGTACATGCTCTATCTGAAGTAAACCCAAGCTCACTGTGCCACATGCTCTAGGGATATAATCATCACAACAATAAATAGAACATGTTGGAGGAATACATTACTAACTCACAGACTTCCCTTGCTTTGGAACAGGCTCCCAACCTACATTAAGCTGTCCCTCACTGACACTCTTCCAGAGGAGCCTTGATGAGCTGTCACACCATGGATCACTTCATCAGCTCTACTACACAGAGGCATAGGGAACTAACTCCAGGTGTGGTGATAGCTACGCACTCTGGCCATACTAATATATGCCTTCAGGCAGATAGCCTATTACATACCTATGTACCTATATATGTAGGGAGAACACAGTATAATAAGCCAAAGATGGATGGGCAGAAATGTGTGTAAGAGGGTGACCATGACAGGGAGCCATCCGGGACTGTCCCACCCAGCACACATCCCAATGGCACAAAAGACATGAGGTGCACATCTCACCCACTGTACATAATAGCCACCAGTATCTGTAAGCATTACAGTGTATGTGGTGCATGTGCCTACTGAATAACATGACTGTACAATGAAGTACACATCTACTATCTGTAGACATGTACCTGTCACATAGGTTCATAGGTATGTAGTAGACTATCTTCACAAAGGCATATATTAGCCTAGGCAAGTTGTGCAGCTTTCACCACCCCATTGGTTAGTCTCCTAAGCCCTAGTTCTAATAGTTAGTGCCCTAAGCCCCTTTCTAGTGGGGCTGCTGATGTGATCCTCGGCTTGCATTGTCTGTTTCCCATCCACTCATCAAGGTTCCTTTTGAAGAGTGTCAGCGAGGGGCTCTGTCTGATGTACATTGGGACTCTGTTCCACAGTAAGACAAGTCTCTGGGATGGCACTCTATTCCATAAGCATGTTGTATTCTTTGTTGTGATGAGGTTCATATCCCTGGAGTGTGTAGTGCAACTCAATTTTGTTTTCCTCAGATGGAGCATGTTCAACAGTTATGTGTTGGACATGGCTTTGTATGTTAGGCAGAGTTTACCTCTGAGTAGGTGGTATGCAACAGAGAACAGATTTCGTTTTTCCAGTTGTGTTGCATAACACAACTGTTTGAGGTCATTAATCCTCTTGGTGAGGTACCTCTGTGATCTCTCCAGCTGCTGGATATGCCTAGACGAGTACATCCAAAATGGTGCATTGTACTAAATGATGGATCTGATGAATTAAGAGTAGAGGGCCACCACTACCTCTTTTGATCCTGGTGCAAACCCTTTGTTGATTAGGTGGGCCACATAGGATTTCCTAATTATTTTGGCAACATGGTTGTCAAAGGAAAGATGACTATCTACTTGTGTTCCCAGATCCCTTATTACCTTGTCAGTTTTTAGGGGGTAACACCTATGTGGTAGTTCATAGGTACTTTGTTTTCCCCAAAGGGGGATTACTGTGCATTCTTTTGCATTGAGCTTGAGGCCATGATTCTGACACCACACATCTGTCTCATAGAGTCCCTTCTGGAGAATATTTGTGTCATCCGGGGAATCTATTATGGCAAACACTTTACAGTTCCCAGCAAACTTAGTCAACCACAACCCTCCTGTGTTGGCATGTACTTCTGAAAAGTATATACCAAAAAGGAGGGGCCCCAGGACTTAACCCTGGGGGACATTAGTTGTTACCAGTTTAGAGTCTGAAATGTAGCCAGCAACTCTTAATTTTTGGGATCTATCTGTGAGCCAGTTTGCAATCCATCTTGTGATGTATGGATTTATGTCCAGGTTGGTGAGTTCACTTATGATACCTGGCTGGGGAATGGTGTCAAAGGCCTTAGCGAGGAATAGGTAGGCTGTGTGGAGCTCCTTTCAATCATCTGTAGCCTGGGTAACTGTCTCATAGAAATCCACCCAGTTCAGGAGGCATGATCTGCATTTGACGAAGCCAAACTGGGTGTGCTCAACTGTGTGAAGGTTCCCAATGTCTTTATTGTTGACTTCCATTATGATTGGCTCCATTGCCTTGCAGATCAGACTCATCAGGCTCATAGAGCGGGAATGCCAAGGGTCTGTTGTGGCCCCACCCCTGTGGAGTGGGAAGAACGTTGCTGTGCAACATTCTATGGGTACATATCCTGTAGACAGGATGTAGAGAGAGGTGTAGGTATCCTTGATGAATATGGATACATCCCCGCCGTATGTGCTGTGATCCAGGTTCTGATGCTGGAAGGTGTGGAATGAGTAGTATCCTGATAGTGCTGGTGTGCTCTCTGGAACCTTGAACTAGGTTACTGTTACAGCACAGATATCAATATTCTCCATACTGAGAAGTGCCTGGAGTGTGTGCATTTGGAGGCTGAGACTTCTGGCAATGAGTAGCATTTAGCTTATTTTGTGGTTATTTGTGTTAGTTACGGGGTTTGGTTTGTCCTGAGTGACCGGTGTTCCACACCTGAAGTCAACTCCTCATTGGTCCGATCCGACCATAAGCTAATTACCCTAGATATCCACATTCTGCCCCCACTCCCCATTAAGAAAACCATGGTAAAAAAATTTCTCCAAAGCCAACTTCATGCTTCTTAAGACAGAAGTGGTGAACTTCATGACACCCATGCAGATGGACAATACAGTTACGACTACTGAATCCTACACAATTGCACTTTATAAGCACTTACATGAGTGCATGGATTGTACTATCCTAAACAGAACCAAGACGCTATCCTCCAAAAAAAGGAAGCCAATCTGGTGGTCCCCTGCCATAAACAAACTATACAACAGAAGGAAGAAACTGCTGCAAAAGAGAGTAAAATCCTATGAGTGTAGAAGTTCCCTGGTCAGCCTCAGTAAGAAGCTGTGATCCCTGATAAAATCCTCCAAAGCTAGTTATGAAAACAAATTCGCCACTGATTCTTAAGACAACCACAAAGCATTCTATAGTTATGTCAAAACTCTCAATGGCAACACTCAGATCTGCTCTGAGTTACAGCACAATGGCACTAAATATACAGACCCATCTGATATTGCCAACATCCTGGTTCAGTGCTAACTTCACCCCCCTCTCACCCATTAAAGAGCCCATCTCTATACTGGAAGAATGAAAAGTTCCTGTAATCACAGCTGCACAGGTAAAAACCACACTCTCCAAAGCCAGGAACACAGCATCCATGGGACCAGACAACATCCACGGCTGTGTTCTACACGAACTACAGAAAGAACTGGCACCCCCACTTAAGTACTATGTTCAATCATAGCCTCACCTCAGGCTTTTTGCCTGCTGAATGGCGCACAGCAACGGTTATCCCACTCCACAAGCGTGGAGCCACCACGGACCCCGGGAACTATCACCCCATTAGCCTGATGAGTCTGGTCTGTAAGGCCATGGAATGTATCATCATGGAACTTATAAACAAAGACATTGGTAATCTCCAAACTCTGGACCCCACCCAGTTCGGGTTTGTAAAAGGCAGATCATGTCTCCTAAACCTGATAGACTTATTTGAAACAGTCACCAAAGCCGTAGACAAGGGTAAGGTGGTTCACACAGCCTATCTAGATCTTGCTAAGGCTTTCAACACCATCCCCCACTCTGGAATTATAGATAAACTCACTAAACTAGGTATAAATCCCTATGTCACAAGATGCATTGCCAACTGGCTCACTGACAGAACCCACACTGTGAAAGTAGCAGACTCCAAATCCGACTTCAGACCAGTGACATGTGTAGTACCACAGGGTTCAGTCCTGGGTGCTCTCCTGTTTGGTATCTACTTCTCTGAAGTACAGGCTAACACAGAAGGTCTTTGGCTAATTAAGTCCGCAGATGACTGCAAACTAGGAGCCATAATCAAAGCTCCTAACGATGTGGACATCATAAAAAAAGGGTTTCATTTAGACAGATGCCTGGTGTCAAAGCCATGGCCTCAAGCTCAATGCCAAAAAGTGCATTGTCATCACCTTTGGTAAAAACTCTGTACCCATGAGCTACAGCATAGGTGGTAGTATACTTAACACCGAAAGTGTGATAAGAGACCTTGGGACACAGGTGGACAGTAGTCTCTCCTTTGATAATCACATCACCACAGTAGTCAGGAAATCCTTCTACATGGCACACCTCATCACAAAAGGTTTCTCATCCAGAAAAAAAGAGGTCATTGTTCTCCTCTACTCATCACTCATTAGACCTATTATAGAGTACAACACCCCTTTTGGTATGTACCTCACACGACATCTACAACAACTGGAAAGGCCACAGAAATACCTCACAAAGAGGATTACTGGCCTCAAACAGATGCTCTACACAGACCGTCTCAAAAAACTCCAGCTTTACTCCTTCGCATATCATCTATTCAGAGGTGATCTCTGCCTAACATACAAAGCTATGTCAAACCCAGAACTGTTGGACATGCTCCACATAAAGAAATCCCAATCCCTCCGAGCTACACGCTCTAGGGACCTAAACTTTTTCACCACAATACACAGAACATGCCGGAGGAATAGATTCCTGTCCCAGAGACATCCCATACTCCAGAATAAACTACCTATATATATCAAACAAAGCTCTTCATTAGCACTCTTCAAGAAAAATCTTGATGATTGGATGGGAAATAGGAAATTCACCCCAGGGATCACCTCTGTGGCTCTGCGTGACAGTGGCACAGGAAAATAATTTTCTTGGGTGGAAAAAGACAGTGTTTTTTTTTAGGCTGGGCTTGTATAGTTCCCAGGGTCGATAGCTCAGTACCTACCTATGAACCTATGAACCTTTGAGCCTTGCCTAAAAAAGGTAATATGGAGACAGCAAGAACCTTGGCCAGTATTCAGAAGCATAGGGGTGACAGGTGCAAACCATATCTAGCGAAGCAACGAGGCATGTTTATCATCTTTCTGTTATATTGCAGTATCATGTAGGTGAAGGTAAGATGCTACTCAAGGTCAGGGTCATACCAGCCTGGACTACATGATCATACAGCTACTATATATCTCTTGTCATGTTGTCCTGGGAGGTATGTCTCAGATCATTCACACTGACATGTACAAAGACCGCGTCATGTATGTACCTGTTCTGGAGTGATCTAAGTGCTTGTGTTATGTGGCGGATCATAGCATCTGACAGACAACTGACAGTAACCTTCCCCTTGTCTAGCCTAGTGAGTGGAACATCTGTATGCCTGACTATGGAGTCACCTATTACTAGTGTGTTGGGTATGTTGTTTTGCCTTAGGGTCTGTTGTTAGGCACACTGCTTTGGTGTATTATGTGTTTTTTTGGCATGTGCTTAGAGGTGCATGTTACTTGCTTGTCTTGTCTGACACTCTCGCTTTTTCAGATTAATATTTGCATTCTCTGAGTATGGTAATGTGTATTTATGTGTGTGTTTTGCTGGTGTTTATATTGTAGGCCTATATGAGACTGTTGGTGTTGTGCTTGTATGACCCAACTCCTCTTGACTGTATTATCCAGTATTGGGTTGACAGAGCTTAGCCACCAGTTTGAACCTGTGTGTGCCAGCATGTGGTGCATCAACCCATATATGATATGGTCATGGCCTATGCATACAATACACTCACAATACACCTAGTATGATAAGCCTGTTGAGGTTAGCAAATGTGAAAAAAAACTTTAGGCAAACTGTCAGCAAGTAATGTCTGTATTGTACCCTGTAACTCCATATTGCTTGCTGAAGTGTAAAGAAGTACTTAGTTTGGATTAAGAACCCCACACTTGCCAACTGTGTATGTGTGTGTCTGTCTCTCCCTGGGGAGAGAGCAACATTTTTGGAGACTACTCACACCCCTTAAAAGTGATATACTCATCTTTGTCAAGTCTGATGATGTCACCATCCTACAAATACACCTGTGGGAAGATGAAATCCCAGTAATGTGTATCGCGCGTCATGTAAATATGTACTATTGTAGTATCATAATGTAGTTAGGTAGGGATTTGAATCCTGCACTTACTAACTGTATGTGTGTTTCCCAAGGGAGAGAGCAGCCTTTTTGAAGACTACTCACACCCTTTAAAAGTGATATACTCATGTTTGTAAAGTCTGATGATGTCACCATCCTATAAATATACTTGTGGGAAAACAAAATCCCAGTAATGTGTATAGTGTGTCGAGTAAGTGTCTACTGCTGTAGTGTCATAATGTAGTTAAGTAGGGGTTTAAATCCTGCACTTGTCAACTGTGTGTGTCTCCTTGAAGAGGGAGCAACCTTTTTGGAGACTACTCACACCCCTTAAAAGTGATATACTCATCTTTGTCAAGTCTGATGATGTCACCATCCTACAAATATACCTGTGGGAAAATGAAATACCAGTAATGTGTATAACACATTGTGTAAATGCATACTATTGTAGTATCATTAAGTAGGGGTTTGAATCCTACACTTGCAAACTGTGAGTGTGCTTTTCCCTGGAGAAAGAGCAACCTTCTTGCAAACTACTCACATCCCTTAAAAGTGATATACTCATCTTTGTCAAGTCTGATGATGTCACCATCCTACAAATATACCTGTGGGAAGGGGAAAATCCTAGTAGTGTGTATACTGTGTTATGTAAGTGTGTACTGCTGTGATATCCTAATGTAATTAGGTAGGGGTTTGAAACCTGCACTTGCCACCTGTGAGTGTGTGTCTCCCTGAGGAGGGCGCAACCTTTTTGGAGACTACTCACACTCCTTAAAAGTGATATACTCATCTTTGTCAAGTCTGATGATGTCACCATCCCACAAATATATCTGTGCAAAAGTAAAATCCTAGTAATGTGTATAGCGCGTTGTGTAAATGCATACTGCTGTAGTATCATAATGTAATTAAGTAGGAGTTTCAATCCCACATTATTAACTGTATGTGTGAGAGTATGCGACACCGTTGGCTAATGTGGAGTAGGTTTTGATTTTCCTAGTGTATGACATATCACAATAATAACTGTATGTGCATAACACATGTAAGGTAGCTGTGGGGCAAAGCCATATACATACACGTGACCTCAATTATTTCATAGGTGGGTACTCTGCTTTCTCCATGAAAGCATCTGTTATCTTTGACAGAGCGTGCTGATGCTTTCCTGACCTTAGGTCACTTCTGTATGCTTGTGACAAGCTTAGCCACTGCAGTGATCCCTGGGTTACGTCTTCTATTTCACATCCACTCATCACAGTTTATATTTAAGAGTGTGAGTGAGGGTTTAAGCTTGAAGTATATTTGAATCCTGTTCCAAAGCAAGCAAAGTCTGGCAAAGATGACTAATAATTATAGGTGTGCAACAACCTCTGTGAATCTGAATGCAAACCCTTTATTTATTATGTGCTCCACAGAGGGATTTCCAAAACCCTTTGGTAATGTGATTATCAAAGGAGAGATGACTAAACACATGGCTCTATGTATACATTAGTACCTGTTCCACATTTTGGGGGCTACTACCTATGTGGTACTCTGGAGGTACTTTGCTTTCTAAAAGTGGATAACTATGTTTTCTTTGGCTTATAGCTTTACAGCATGATTTTGACACCAGGTATCTGTCTCTATGACACCCTTTTGGAGGAAGCGTGTGTCATCTGGAGAATAAAGTATAGCCCACAGTATGCATTTTCATCAAATGTGGGCAGACATATCCCCACTGTGTTTGCTTGTACCTAAGAAAGCTATATGCCAAACAGGAGTGGTCCCAGGACTGAGTGCAAGTGAATATCACTTGCTACTGGCATAGAATTGTACATGGAGGCTGAAAATGTTACTGTGTGTCCTACATCTGTGCATCAGTTGTCAATCCATCATCTAATAATCATTTATGGTCAGTCTGTTGAGGTTATGTATAATACCAGAATGCAGGATGGGTATGAATTGCTGGTGAGCTATAGCTTGGCTGTCTGGACCTCCCCTGCCTCACCTATAGCCTTGTTAACTGGCTTGAAGTCTACTAGGTGTAGGAGCCATGATCTGGCCTTTAGAGAACCTAAGTGGGTGTGGTGCAGTGTTTGCAGGTTCATAATGTCTCTGTTTGTTAATGAGTTCCATAATGCTCTGCTCCATAGCCTTTCAGATAACATTTGTCTGGCTTATAGGGTGAAAGTTTCCAGGATCTGTTGTAGCTCTACCCTTAATCAATTTATGTTAGCATTTGCACTGGGTGTGACAAGGGTGGACAGGATTAGGAATAAGTATACTAGAGGGTCAGCTCAGGTTTGAAGGTTAGTAGACCATGCCAGATAGGCAGGATTACGTTGGTTTGTACATGTGCTGAGGAGGGATGCAGAGTTTATTGTGAAATAGATGCTAAGGATGAAGCCGCCAGGTAACAGGAAAAGAGGAATGCCTAAGATGAGGTTTACGGCTGTGGTGAGAGAGGACATGCAGGTGGATGGTGTGACAGTGCAAGATGCAGAGGGCAGGAAGTAATGGAAACAGATGATCTACTGTGGCGACCCCTAATGGGAGCATCCGAAAGGAGAAGAAGAAGTTGTAGCTCAACCCTTGTGGACTGTGAACACTATTACCATGCGTCATTCCACAAGTATGTAACCTGTATAGAGGCTGCATCGGAACAGAGTGTTTAGGTGAGTGGTGACTTCATATGTCAGCTTGTGTATGACACAGCCATGGACACTGTCCAGTACCATTTCCACTGCGGTTTGGACTTTGGTAAAGAGATGTTTTAACTAGAGTGTCTGTGAATCATCAGCTTTTACATTCTTCAGGTCTGGAAATGTGGCCATTGTGTAACGACAGGGTGGTGAAATCCACATTCAAACTGTCTGACAAGATATTGGTAATATCAGTCAGATAAGTGTACTTTGTGACCATTTACATTAATTGTAACCCAATCTGAGATTTCCCCTGTAGATTATAAATAACACTAAAGAAAGCTTTAGTGTTGTCTTTGGAATCCTTGCCAATTTGTATTTTGAAGCTTGCCTTTTATGATTAATGAGGGCTTGTATTTTCCCAATGACACTGACCAGCGAGGTTATCCCTTCTTGGTATGTAACTCTTTTTTGGTACAACTTCACACCTTCTATTATATATTTAGTTTATGGCAGGGGTCCATGAGACTAATGCACTTTTACTGTATAAGTCAGAATTTATTGTGTTTGTGATAGCATGGTCCATGCAACCCTGGTAGGTGAACAGTGTGCATTACTAAAGGATTATGCAGCTGGGACAGTGTTAACCTTAGTAATGCAAACCAATGACAGATAGCAACAACAGCATCACTCACAGCACAGTGTCAACCCGTGTCAACACCCACATGTACTCAAGTTCCGAAATGTGTGTAGTACAATGCATACTGGCCACCAATAGAAACTATGGAGTGTTAACACTGGCCAATACAGGGCATGTCATCCTGCCCATGTGTCCAATATGCATGTACATGCAGACAGTGCACCTCCACCATGTTCACAAATGGACATCTGCAAACCTGTGTTGCACACACCCCACACTTACTGTCCACTGTATAATGCATGCTGACACAACTACACATATCAGCCAAGTGGCACATGGCCAAACAAAACACAATTGGAATAAACACTGGGATAACAGTACAACATTGCTAATTACAGCTTTAATGCATCATGCCTGCTCAGCTACACCTTCAAGTATATCATTACACTTTACTGCTGGCAACATGCTACACATCCAACCATTGCTATACTTTATTAAAGTCACCCTGTGCATCAGCATCATGTTAGCCTGTTCCTGCATCAATGTTACAGTTGACAGGAGGTGGCACAGGTTTCATCATATGCACAGGGTGTGTTTTGGTTTTCCAGAGGTCCACACTGAGCCATACAATTGACATGTGTGCATGAGTGTGTGTGTGAGGGCCATGAGTACTGTTATGGGCCAATGTTGACGTCATGTGTGCGGGTATGTGTTTGCCCTAGGTTTCTGGTTTATGTGCATGTGTCTGCATGCACACAGTTCCACCATGTAGCTGCCATATACGAGGATTTGTGAGACAGCTACAGACTGTACCTGGCAGGCTTTACAGATCACTGTCTCTGGCCATGGATACGGAACCTGTGCCTGGCAGGTGTGCTACAGACACTATCAGGTATTAATCCAAATTGGGTACTATCCGAAGAAGTTGACAAATGTCCACTGGATCCAGATCCCTGCTGGGACTAGCCAGAGCCACATGCACGTGGTCTGCTAGGACGGTCTATGTACAGCCCCCCCAACATTGCTGGGGCTTGTACTGGCACTACAGGAGCGGCTGTGACTTGCTGGACGTCCATGGCGACCTCCAGCTGGTGATGTTGCTGACATAAGTCCACGTTGACATCTCAACCATCCTGCACTGTCCTGACACATGGACATAACACTGTGGAGGACATCCAATGTCTCACCCCAACGTCTATCAATGACCTCAGTGTAGTTACGTATGGCACCTGCAAGTCATGGATACTGTTATTTACAGAGGTGTAATGAGCACTCTGTGCCCTTAGCTCCTGTATGGTGTACCACTTCATTCATGTCTGTGCCTCCATGACAGCCTGGAAAATGCATGTGGTAGAAGGAGGTGTGGCACGTATGCCAGGAGCATGATGACCATCAGTGTTCTGATGAGAACCCCTGAGCATCTGCTTATGTGGTACCATTCCAGACATCTGGCTATGGCTGCTGTGTCCTGATACATGTGCCATAGATACCACACTGTCCTGGCAAGTGCCAACCATACACTGTCCCTCAGCTTAGGGCAATGGTGATGATGGATGTACAGGTAGTATGACTGTGTGCATGGATGGAGTGAAGACTTGTGTACTGTCAATTGGTGGCCCAGCAACAGACCCTGACAAACCTGCCTGTGCCTCAACACACCTATTGTCATGATCACTGTCTGTCTCTGTGACATCAGGTTCCCTGCTGTACTGAACCAGCCCCACCTCGCCACCTGTGAGAGGAAAACAAGAAACACACTTTAAGACCTGAACATGACTTCAGACCACATGCACACATGCACAGACACAAAACTACACTCCTCCCAAAAGCAGACACACACAACACCAGCAATCACAGAACTTACACAATAGCAGGTGATGGTGGAGTACAGTATCACAAGCAAAACAGTCATATCACACCTGTCAGCATGCAGGACATTTGTTGCTCAACAGCATGCAGTGCAAGTGTAGTCAATTACAGCCTCTGTGTCTTTAGCAAATAATTGTGGACACATATTAATTGTGGACATGTTTTTAGCACATGTATGATGAGTATTCACACAACATCATCAGAGGTGCATGGATAATGTATGGTACATATGGTGAGTGTAGATCATATTGTGGACATGCCAGTCTCATCCATGATATGGCATGCTAAAACACAACTGCATATTTAAACACTACACATACCCAATATGACCTAGCCACTCAATAGCATCACAAGACATATATGTGTTAGTTGTGCAAATGGTGACTGGTATGCATACTGTTTAGAGGTGCATATGTGTGCACACATGCATCATTATGGTGTGTAACAATGACAGCTATGTGTAGTACTGTGGTTACAATAACTAGATGGGTATAGTACCATAGGCCATCATCATGAGGCATCAGGTGGTCACTCAAGGCTACAAATGTTTCACAAACCAGCACAAATCATGCTGTGCTAGAACTGTACTACCTTGGCTAAATTCACCATTTCACAACCAGTTGTTACGTGATTTTGTAAGGAGGCCAATAAGGAGCATTCCCTGCCATGAATGTGTAGTGTGTTGCAGAGTGTTTAAATGCCCCAGGATAGGCCTCTACCCCTCAGGTATATTCTGTGTAATGTGTGGATGAGATTTTGGATACTGGAGTGTGTCATTACAGAGGGTTTGGGAATACTTTATGTGTAGCATGTTACAATGCTCTGTGTATGACATAGATGTGTATGTTATGTGCATGTTGAGTATCACCTGTGCCTATCCAATGGTCACTAAAGTCTAGCCACATTTGTTTGAGATGGTCTGGGTATTGCATGTGTTTGAGGCTGCTAATCACATTAGTGAGATGTGCGTGCTCTTACAACAAACATGCACATCATGCATTATGGGTAGGTGTGTTATATATGTACATGGCCTAAACCTAACTATGACATGCACTTTTTATTTCCAATAATAAATGTAGAACACACTCACCAGCATCTGTCCGCTGCCTTGACATCACCCCAGAGGTACCTACATAGAGATGAGACAGTTTGTCAGTGGCCACAACTGTGGCATTGCTACTCTGTCTTTGCAATCTTACAGTACAACAGCAGTTTACATTCACAGGGCTACAACTTATGTTCAAAATGATCAGTATTGCACAACAACAGGCTCCACATCTTTGAACGACACACTCCACGCCTCAGATATGCATGATCTACCAATACAGATAACAGTAGTCCACAGATACGCCATGTTACCTGCATGCTCCATGTGTGCTTGCTGGGTGGCTCCAACCTCCATCATGGTGTATGTCTGCTGCTGTTGTTGTTGTTGGGCAGGTGCCATCAGGCTCATGAGCAGCTCCTCCACTCTGGTGAAGGGGGGATGTATGCTAACAACACCCCCTTTTGCAAGCTGTTCCATACGCACATCAGCGACATGCTGACAGACATGTCGGAGAAGATCACTGCAGTGGTGGCATACCTGCTCATATGTGCGGTTATGCAGGCCTATCTTGCCACATTGCAGCACACTCCTGCTGATCCAGACTGGTTCATGAAAATAGCACACGGTAGTGCTGAATCATGATGCTGGTGATTATATCATCTTCAGCCCAACTGTAACTTGGGTTCTTGTGGTGGGCCATGATCCCTGGAAGACATAAATACAAAAATATGTCTGAGCAAGTCATATGGCATATTTAACATTATACAGTACAGATATCACTAACTGCTATATATATATATATATATATATATATATAGATATAGATATATATATATATATATATATATATATATATATATATATATATATATATATATATATATATATATATATATATATACATACATAATACAATATGTTGTACCTGAGCACAGATTACAATAATTGCTCACACACATACATCTACATGTTGGAGTACATTTTCTGCAGTGTTGTATGATTGTACTGGATGCTATGTTTGTGAATACATAAATATGTATATCTGAGATGGCTTAGTGGCAAATCACGTATGCTGTGATGTGAATGGTTGTGGGTTTTTTCCTAGTAAATGCCTTTTATTTTGTTACTAGCCAAACCAAAGGTCAGGGGCTACAGACAGAATAAGGCACATTTCAGCATTTGCAAGTGGGTTTTCAGAAGGGTGAGCACAGCTTCTGGAAGTTTAGCAACCTATAAGCTAACCGAGAGTGGAACACTGTAACTGCCACTTATCACTGCTCACCCCACAACTGCTTGAAAGTGCCTTGCTCACTCTCTATCCAATGAACCATTTTCTGCACAGCAACAAAATAAAATCACTATATAAGACTATACAAGAGTACCTGGCACACTGTATGCAATACGTTACACCACCTAGCCACAGGAGATATACATCAAACTGATGTGTAAAGAAATATATCATCCATCACAACCAGTGTAAGGTCCAGTAAATGTATTAATATTATACCACACAACTTGTTAATGCCAAACCCGTGGCCAAAATATGTGCACAATTGGGAATATAGGTCATATACTGCTGTAGTACACGATAAATATTGCTAGATACACAGTTATACATATTACCACACATTTGTCAAAGGACATGTTACAGACATACCCACACACACGTCAGACATAATTACAGGACACAAAGGTATGACAACCCAGATAAGCTTTCAGTGTGTACTATACAGTACCATCTGTCAGTACTTACACAACCTTAATCTTGAGAAATGTAATCTGTGATGAATACAGGGACCACACAAAACAGTGGATGCAAGCAATGTGGACATACACCATACTTTGCTGTACAGGCCCAGAGCTTCAGTTAGTACTACAATACACACAGGATTTGCATTCAACATCGGTACCAATCAATAATCATATATGTAGTGCTTTAGCCTCCAATGACACACCCTAGTTAAAACCAAGGGACTTAATCACACTGTATACAATAGCACTTGTTCTGCCTAGCAACAGAATACACAGCTTTTGCTAGGATCAAAGCAAGGACCCAGAATACCATAACATAAACCGTTTCCCAGTAAGCTATCCCATAGATACATATCTTTGACATACTCACAAACATATTGACAATCACAGTCAGTCAACAGTACAGAGAAACTATTGCAACAAGTAGATGTAGGTGTGTATGATATGAGAATATATATATATATATATATATATATATATATATATATATATATATATATATATATATATATATATATATATATATATATATATATATATATATACATATGTGTGCGTGTATATATACATGTACATAGCCATTTGTCTATATATATATATATATATATATATATATATATATATATATATATATATATATATATATACACATATACATTTCACCTTTCATAGTGAGAATATCAACTATACAAAGGATGTAAGGTGTAAAGGTGTACAGTAATGTAATAACATCGCACAGTCTTGGGATAAATGCATTGAAGTTGTTCACAGCCCAGGTAGCTTTAGCAGGCCTCACTGGCTTCAACATTGCAAACTGAACAAACCATGCACAGTGTTTAACCACCCCATGTCATATACCAGCACTGTATGCTGTCTTGTTTGACACACACTAAACCTACATACAAATACTCACAGTTGAACTGTTGGGCCTTGCTGCAATACAAACAGGTGTCACATATGAACACAAACTAACATCAGGGGGTATATATGGCAACAGATGCTAGATAAGCATACTAGACTACTACAGCAGTTGCCAATGCTAAGCTACACTAATATGACTATCATGCATGTGTTGTTCTGTCACACCCATGTTTGTATAATGTCAGTGCTAATCCCCCCAACAGCCATTGGCCACACTACTCTACAGAACACAGATAACATGGATCGGATTTTTGACATTTAATGCTGAGCTACACATTTTACAGGTATGTCCCACTGCACACAGGTACACACACTATTGTCCATAGCAGTAGTTAAGCAGAACATCTGTGTAGAAAGAAGTAATGCTGCCACATATGAATGTTTCACATTATGTAGACTATTCTTCAATAACATCTACTACATGCCAGTAAATACATATGTGTCACATACCTTTCCTTTGTATAATTTGGTAATATTTCATTTTCCTTTTCTCTGTCTCTCTCTCTGTCAGTCTCTGCAATAGAGTGATTGAGTTTATTGGTAGAGATTGCAGCCTGCTTTTGTACGAATTGCACATGAGCATGTAATGGCCTCTGCACCAATTAGTGCCCGCCATTTGCTAATTGCATGCAGCCTGCTGTGTAGTAATTGAAGTAATCACTGTCATAGCAACCCAGTACTATAAACTGCTGACTCATGTAGGCGTGGCCCTTTCAGCTTTCCAAGATGGAGATCATCCTTGTTTGGTGTGGACATCATTGTTTAAGACAGAAGGTTGATAAAGTTCTTATATCAGAAGCCAGGGGTGTAGCCAGAGATTTACATTTTGCACTCAGACCTAATGTTGCTGCTTCCAGTACCCACTTGTCAGTGTAGAAATGTACTCACCCCTCAAAATGGTACCCCAAGATACATGGAAAGATGTACTTCCTTTTCAACTGTTACAATTAACTGCCATACAAAGCTAGTTATAGAGATGTATTCCTTTGGCACAAGAATTGTTTGTGAACTGCTATACTGTAAATATTCATTTACACAGTTCTAAACAGTTTGTGCTTTTTTAGTATTGACATTAGCAAGAGTTGCTCAGAAAAACTGGACACATTTCAGTACAGTGAGTATGCTTACCTACATCCTTGCTAGACCCTGCACACACAGGTATATTCTACATTTGGGTAGGGTTGCAGAAGTACAGAGAGCGTAAGTAGTATTGTGTGGATTTTATCTTGCTTGACTTACAGGGTTGCTGTGTACATGTTAGTTTATCAAGGCATGTAGTCTGTCTGCGTAACTCCCTCACTGTGGACCTATCCACATGATAGCCAGAGAATAGCCTGTTATTTTTTGTCTGTGCACCACACAGGTCTTTTTAGCAATAGAGCAATGGCGTTCTTACAGTTGGTTGCTACCAGTACATGGCTGCATCCATTTGTATTTCAGTGTTTTACTCCTACATAAGGGTATGTTTTCAAAACTCCTTCCAAAGCTATTTACACAGTGTGTAACAGCAGAAAGGCTAATATGCTTCTGTATTTCTGCCTCTGCCAGACCTCTCAACCAATCAGGTACATATTTGGACAGAATCAGGGAAAAGTCAAGAAAAACTCAGGGACAATCAGGGACACCTTTAAACTATTAGTGCCATTAAGTTGAAACATTGAGAGAATCAGAGCATATGAATTAATACACCTTTTCTGAAGTAAAAGAAGTGTCTAACTCTTAATTATTGTCATTATTCATTAAGTGTAATTCACCACCTTTCTTCCCAAAGTCAGTAGTTTTAGGAGGGATTTAGAGGGACAGAGCTAAAATTTGGGTCAAAATCAGAGACGTCCCTGAAAATTAGGGACAGTTGAGAGGTATGGCCTCTGCCCTAAACAGATATGCCAGTGTTTGTCCTGCTGTGATACTGTGTGGGATTGTAAGGTGATGGTGTAACATTATTTCCTGCTAGCATGGCTGCTTCTCTTATCACAGTCATGTAATGTAATCCCACAACAACTGTTGGTCAACATCCACAGAACAAGTTGTGTGGTATGGTATTCCTAATTTTCCTTTACAATCACTCATTCTGATGCATGATATAATTATTTAAGCACCAACTTGATGTACATCTGCCGTGGCTTAGTGGTACTTCATGTTGTGTAGTGTGTGCAAGGTCCGCGGTTCGAGACTTACAGAGGTGTTTTATTTTATTCCTGAGCAGAACGAGGGCCCTCACATACAGAGTGACTAAGGCATGTTTAAGCAGTTTGTGCGGGTTTACGCAATGCTGCACATTGCTTAGCCAAGCGCAAACAAGCGCAAACCCGCTAACTACTGCTTAATAGTGCTTACTCCCACTAAAAGAAAAATGAGGAGATAGGAAAGTGGTGAAAAAGGGGCACAAAGAGGGAAAGACAGTATGGAAAATAGCTTGGGATGTGCAGGACGGGTGTAGGGAAGATCCATAGCTGCCCATTTCTTCAACAGCAACAGCTGTGCATATGCAATAAATATGGAGGTAGATATGAACGCTTCAACCCCTGAGAGAGGGGTGAGGGCTACAAAGTATGTTGTAATGCCAGTTAAATAACATTTCATGTGTCCAGTGGACATGTGTGCAAAATGGGCAGCTATGTATGGGGCGTAATTTTTTTTTTTTGGGAGCAGATTGGCCTTTTTTTTTTCAGGTGAGAGTGGAATGTGGCGTAGGGGAAGTAGCTATATTTGGGGAGGTAGGTTGGGGAGGTAAACAGACAAGACAAACAAGACGCATACGGGGTAGTATATGACACATGTGGTGGGTGAACACCTTTGATGGGGAGTGATGTTTGAAAATCGCAAGCCCATGAGCCCCCAGATGGAAACAATGGGACTGAGGTCCCCACCCATGGGCAGTCACCACTGCACCTTCACGACCCAGAAGGTGGCTGTGCTGGGGGCTGTGTAGGAGGGGCAGGCTGACCTGTGAGTTGCACCACTCGGGTCTCAAGCTGGTGTAGATGTTCTGCAACAGAACGTTCAATTTCTCTATGCACCACAGCCCGGACCCTACGAAGGGTGATAGGTGCCTCTCCGCCCACGCTTGCACAGTGGGGCTGAGCCCCATCCCCTGCAGTGCTTCCATGTGAAGGTGGCACAGGGCCAACAGAGGAGGAGGTCCCAGGCTGGACACTGGATCTGCTGGTGCCAGGTGCCATGGTCAGCTGAGGTGGGACAGGTGGGTCCGCTGGGACCGGCCTTCCCATATGAACTATGTTTTGGAGAGTTTAATAAAGATATGGGTTAGTAACAGTCAACAACATTGCCAATTATTTATAACAGCATGCAGAAGTATTCCCATTAACCCAACACTCCAGATTTTCAACAGTTGAAAAGCAAGCATGACACATGCATATATAGAACAATAGTGAACATTACAACAGCATGCAGGTTTAATTGATGGCAACAGGGCACCAATATTGTGGTATTTGAACAGGGCACATGCATAGAAATAAATGCAAATATTTATAAACCAATAGGACATATGTCCCAAGAAATGTTTTGAGATTAGACATACTGATTGAGGTGTGGAATTGCATTTTTTATGCACATACAGTAGGGTGGAAAAAGATAGCTCAATTAACAACTTATATATCCTTCTAGTTTTCACTACATTCCTATTAACTGCAGTTATATGTCCCTTACATGTATTATTACACTACCCAATGTCCTTATATTGTGCGATTGGATTTTGCTAGATCATTGTTTACATGAGCTGTATCTTACATACAAACTGTCCAAGATGCAGATGTTACTGCAATGTATTTTGAGAGTTGCTCACACACACTACTGCTAAGATGGTACACTGACAGATCTACTTTCATATAATTATCTAGATATGTTCAGGTGAAAGTATCAGTTATATGTTAACAGCTCCCTACATTTCTGGTAGCACACTGACATTTCTGGGGAACACACTACCAAGCTTCTCATGTGCCAGATTAACCTGTACATGCTGGCCATAAACCAACAGTTGAGGGTTGTACATATGCATATAAGCTACTGGCACTCCCTTCATCCATGTTATATGGGCCTACCCAAGTGTGGGTTGACACTGCTTAATACAACACTACTATCTGTAGAATGCAACAGTACAACAACATATCAAAGAAAATGACACAGACGCACTCCATGAATCATACATTTATTAAAGGATTATTACACCTTTATTTATTGGGTTAAAAGACTTTTTTGAAGGCTCTCTTATTTATTTTATATAACAGTACATGCAAAATAATTACTAACCTGCCTCATGATGCAGCCTTTGCAGCCTATCTTCATGGGCTTGCAGGTTCATAACCCGGTCACCTGCAGCTGTGAAGTAAATGCAAAAATATTGTGACATACCTATCCATAGTATAGATAATACAATGGCTACTTACTCAGTACTGGGACATTAGGCATCGTATGGGATTCCTTGATCCACCAGTCCAGTTCAAACCCCCTACACTGCTTCAGGTCAGAATAATGGTGCCTGACCTGCTCACCAGTCTGAGGAATACCAGTGGCACTGGTGAGATCATGGGCAAGACTGTTCCAGGTCTCTGTTCTATACTGGGTACCCTGGTACTGGCCCCACAGGAGTCTTTCCTGATGTTTGTGGATGAGGAGCCAAACCATAATTTTGGACTCCTGGATGCCCCAGCATTGCACTCTAAATTGAGTGCCTTCATCAACACCAGCCATGCTGACTGCAGAAGGAAGCTACAACCAGTTATGGCAAGCATTCCTGCCTGTGGAGCTTAAATATGCCTCATTTCCCACACTTATTTGTGATTGGCCAGTTTTGGAAAAGCTCAGCTGTGGGCACACCTGCTTAGCTGATGTTGACAATGTTTAAAATTCCTTTGATAGATATGTGTCTTTTGAAAGTGCATGTTTGTGAAATGCTGTCAAGACTTAGTGGTTAAGTACTGTGACTATAGTGCACATTATCCTGAGTTCAAGCCCTGTCACTGCTTTTTATTTTCCTGCTGGGCAGACCTGACTGGTTAAGGAACAGTAAAGCAGGTGTGAGCATGTTTAACTGACTTTGCTCAACTTTGCCCGACTTTGCACAACTTTGCCCAACATTGCCCAATGTTGCTCAGCATTGCTCGACATTGCTCGACGTTGCTCAACATTGCTCGATGTTGCTCGACGTTGCCCAATGTTGCGCTGGTTAGCGCGGTGTGCAGCTACATGCAAAGATGTTGCACTGGTTAGCGAGGTGCACAGCTACACGCAATTGTATTTAAATATGCTCAGTACTGGTAGAATGTGCTTAGCAGTGCTTTATATTGCTTAAAATAGGTTACTCATGCCTCAGAATGCAGAAACATTTCACCTTCATATATATAATTCATGCACTACTACATTTAACATTTCAATGCTTTTTACAAAACTTATACATAAAAAATGTCAGGAAATATTTTTGTATACAGATTTCCCACAGAAAATGGAACGTGCAGTAGTGGGACTTTTTGAACGAAGGCACTAACCACTACGCTATCGCTATGTTGCTTAATTTGCATATATTTTTCTTCTGGTGTATAAGCTGCTAACTGTAGCTAAGCAACGGGTAAACCCGCACAAACCCATGCAACTACGGGCAGCTATATTGGAAGAAAAAAAAATATTTTTATTTTTTATTTTGTAAGATGTTTAACATATGGGGGAGTGTAGTGTTACATTGTACACATGTGAGTGGACTCGCTCATGTAAATGGAAGTTGCGGCATTTTTTCATTGCAGAGGCATGGATTTTTGGACTGCACGGCAGTCCGACACGCCCCCTACACTCGTCCACACTCCATGTAAGCTTTAGAGTTGAAGCAGCGTGCCCTCATTAATATGCATGGCGAGCTGCCATCATATTCTTACACTGGCACTTCCGTGTAAGACTAATCTAGTCTTACACGGAAGACTAGTAAATCCGGGGGATTGTCTTTGAAAATTATCAGAATGTCATCTGCAAACAATTAAATCTTCATTTCCAGACAACTGTCAATTTGTATGCCATTAATATTTTTGTCCATCTGAATACAATTTGAAAAAGGTTCAATTGCTATAGCAAATAATACTGGTGACAAGGGAAATCCCTGTTTTGTGCCTTTAGTAATTTCTATATATTTAGAAAAGGATGATCTTATCTTTGTATATGCTAGGGATTTTTCATAAAGTGAATTAATTAATAGTATGAATTTTTGTGAAAATCCATATTCTTCTAAAACTAACCATAGACAATTCTAGTAAACAGAATCAAAGGCACTAGTTATGTCTAAACTGACCATAGTCATATTATTTCTAACATAATTAATACAATCAATTAAAGATATGATTCTTTTAATATTATCATAATTATTTATGTATTTTATTAAGGCAGTTTGATCTTATCTAGCTGCATATATTGCCATGAACATATTAAGTAAATATATAGGTCTGTAAGATGAACATTCATTTGTATTTTTATCTGGCTTCAAAATAGGTGAAATTATTGTGTATTTCCATGAAGGAGGAATATTTTTGCCTTGTTTTACTAATATAAACACTTTTAATAAAATGCTAGCGGTTCTTTGATTAGTACTTTAAACATTTCTGGGATCATATCATCTATTCCAGGTGCTTTGTTTAGCTTTAAGTTATTACTTTGGGATTAAGTTCAGTCATAGTTATTTGTTTGTCTATTAATTT
This sequence comes from Protopterus annectens, assembly GCF_019279795.1. Lineage (NCBI taxonomy): Eukaryota > Metazoa > Chordata > Ceratodontiformes > Protopteridae > Protopterus > Protopterus annectens. The sequence goes on along the minus strand of NC_056730.1, from coordinate 755,079,361 downwards.
TATATGATCATCAGTAAGTTTGGTTTTGATATGTTTACTAAAGAAAGACTTTAGCATGTTTTGAGGTTCTAGCTTCTCTGTTTGGGTATTAAACTTATTAAAATATGATTTAAATGCTTCTAGTATCTCTTCTAAGTGTGATACTTTCTTTTTAGTATCTGGAATGTATATTTCCTTTATCTGATTTGCATTTATGATTTTTTTAGTTCTATTAGCTATTCTTTTCTGATTCATGGGATTAATCAAATAAGAACATACTTTGATCTTCTCTAGGTTGATCATTGTCTTATGATATAGTGTCCCTAGGTATGTTTTACTCATGTCTTCTAGTTCTCTTTTTAAATTCATCTTTCCCTTCTGAATGTCTAGTTTTAGTGTATAAGTTCTTGCTTGTAATTCCAGTTAGTCTTTGTCCCATTGCTTTTTCGGGTCTATATTAGAACATCGAAGTTTCAAAACTTTGAATGTTCTAATATCGACCCCTATTCAGCGAATGCTGAAAATAGCAAAGCTTTCCTAGAGAAAGAATTAGATTGTCTGTTTCTGTTGCTTTGCTATTTTCAGCGCTGTGGTGGAAAGTTACAGGTCTGGTTCAGGTAAGTGTGCAACTGGGTGCGGGTTAAGTGAGTTAGAGTTATGGCGTGGGTTAGGTATGTGTGTGATTGTGTGGACGTGAGAGCTAGGGTGGGTTAGGTGAGTTAGGGTTTGGGCATGGGTAAGGTAAGTGTGCAATTGTATGGACGTGAGGGTTAGGGTGGGGTAGATGAGTTAGGTTTAGGGCGCAGGTGAGGTGAGCATGTGATAGTGATGGACCTTAGGGTTAGGGTTAAGGTAAGAGGATAGTTAGTGTTGTATGTACAGTTTAGTGTAGGGTTAGATGTAAGATTTTAGGTGTACATGTGTGGATTGCTGTTTGTTTGGTATGCTTTTGTTGTGTGTATATGTTTTGGAACAGCAAATTTTTTCCCTAGGAAAAAATTTGCTGTACTGCATGTTCGATGTTGTAAGTGTTCGCTGAATAGGGGTCAATATTAGAACATTTGAAGTTTTGAAACTTCAGTGTTCTAATATAGACCCACTTTTTCTTATTACTGAACCATGTTAATGCTGTATGACTTCAAAGAGTCCCATAGTCCCATATAAATATATATATATATATATATATATATATATATATATATATATATATATATATATATATATATATATATATATATATATTTCAGAAACATCTTCAGTGAGATTTATGCTTAAAACTGTTCGTATTTCTTTAACATAAAATTTCTTAAAATCCTTTAGAGTTGTCATGTATGCAGGTATTTTAGTTACAGTTATTCTTCATTTTGTATTCAAGTTTAGGTCAAAAATGATTGTGCTGTTGCCTGACAATGGTCATTTGACTTCTGTGACTTTATCCAGCTTTGAGGCTAGATCTCTTGATATGTACACTCTGTCTGTTCTTGAATGTGTGTCATAACGATGACAATAATGTGTAAAGAATAAAGTATTAGGGTCAGCATATTCATTAGTGTTTACAATGTTAAAAGTTTCAATAAAATCAGCTAGTACCTTAGATATTGCTGTTTTTTTTTCATGTGTTTTTGCATCAGTATCCTCATAATTAATTATACATTTAAAGTCTCCAGCTATAATTATTTCCCCTTTAGCATGCTGTACAGTATCTTCCAAGTGTTGTTTAGCTACATTGACACCTAAACCAGGTATCCAGTAAATGTTTACTAGAGTGTATATCTTTCCATTTATGGTTAACATTACTAAACAGAACATCCCTGTTTTATCATCGTGTATATATATATATATATATATATATATATATATATATATATATATATATATATATATAAAGTTTTTGGCATTAAGGTTGAGTTTTTCCATAGGACTGCTACTCCTCTCCTTTTTTGTTTATAATCAGAACTAACTAAAACTGTATAGCTATTAGTATTGATTTTATTTGTCTTCTAGTATAAGGTGTGTTCCTTGTAGAAAAATAATCTGTGCATTAAACATTTTCAAATATTTCAGAAGATTTCACCTTTTACAATTATTATTCAAACCATTTACATTAATGGAAATACATTTCATAGTTAAATTATTACTTAAAGTGCTAGTCATATGTATCTATTTTTTACTAGTGAGCAAACATGTTTAACTAGAGACTTATTTTGATTTGATGTATTCTATTATTTATAACTCATAGACACCCAATAGAAAATAATTGAATAGTAAAATGTTAAGAAACTGAGATAAGAAACAGACTAATCCTCCTGTGGGGAAACAAACTCCAGTTTTAAATAGACTAGCCATTCAAGCATACCCTCTGACACTCCCTCCAAGAGTCCTTTCTCAGCCCATCTATCTAACCATTCTTTCTAACAGAAAGAAGTGTATTATATCTTATATTCTTTTCATATAAAACATTTTTTCATAGCCTTTGAGTTCAAATCCAAGAAAGTATTTTAACCATATTCATACTACTATACTACTCATATTATTTTGACATTAAAATAGTGCAAATTACATTGACTTTTAGCATTTACTTATAATATTCAGCAATTGTCCCTTAATCAAACTTGTTTTAGCAAAGGTAATGTAATATTTATCCTTCATATTAGTGTAATTAAGCAGTAAATCAGTGCAGACTTGTAAAAAACTTGGCAGAATTCCATTTCTATAACTGAATTCAGTGAAGCTGTCAGTGTTATAGTGTGTATAAGTACTATCTGCATCACATCATTCTCTTTTTTTTGTATGCCATCCATTTACAGCAGTTTTCTAATTATTTAAATTAAAATAAAACATACTGTATCTCTTTCATAAGTTCACTGAATTACTTGTTAATAAATCTCTCATTACTTTAGCTATAGTTCAATTAGTACAGGTTTACAATTTTTTAGGTAAATATTCCTTTATGAAGCTGAAATTTTCAAACAACTTATTCCTGACCTTTAACCTAAGTACTTACATCATCCCTGGGCTGTTCACTTTCATTTTTGAGCACTCACACAGTTGAAAATGAGTTTTTAGCTTCAAGAGTGATTAATAATGAAAAAAAAAAAAAACATCCTAGGGTCAAAAATACAAGCTTTTCAGTTCACGACTTCGGCGGGAAGCTAGGGAACAAGTAAATAAGCAATATGGAAACTTTTAAACATGTTCTAAGCTCATGGAGTGTTTAAGAACTTTCCCTCCCTCTAAGTGACTATTTGTAAGCCTAAACAAGTCTCTGTAAATTTAGAAAAAAGTTTATATCTATCAGAAAGAAGTTTTATTATAACTGCAATAAATTTTATTAACTAGAGAAGTAAAAAAAAAACGGTATCATGTTTTCAGTGTGCATCAACCATTAAAGCAGTTTAAGCCATGAAACTTTCATAGAGAAACGTCTAAGACACAAGTACATAACTTTTTTATAAAGCTTAGAACATCTTGAGAAATATGTATTAATTCTGAAAGTTCAAACAGACAGTTTAAATGTTCATTAATTGCTTTCTTTAAGTTGTACTATGTCGGCATGTCTACAGTAAACTAAAGAACATACAGTGTAATGTATTGCTCATAAGTTTTGATTTTTTTTTATATTCTTTCTCTTCTTTTTTACTTTATAAGCTTATTTGAAACTACGACAGCAAAACAAACTATGAAGTGATATAAGCAGATGAACCATTGCTTTGTTTTATGTGTTATACTGTTATCATCTACGTTATTAAAATAAGTTAATTATATGTAGATTACTAGTTCAAGCATTATCTAGATGTCAGGTAGTAACATAGAAAGCAAATAAAGAAGAATAAAATGCATTTCCCTTTTTCCCTTTTAGGATTGTAATCCTATAGTTAAAAAGCATGTATGTTGTTGCATATATTCGGAAGCTTCATATATTTGCCATTTAATTAAAGTGTGGTTCCCTTTGAATAATGTGACTATGCTATAAAAGAAAAAAATGTGTGAAACAATTATTTAAATGTTACTTGTCATTTAGTCTCCTCTTCTTTTTATCTGTTTTTTTTTTCCATTCATTCCTCCTTGCTTGATGCTTAAGGGAAAAACCAGTCCAGTCCATTTCTTCTGTTTGATTTAAAGTTTTGTTAGATGTTAAAAAACATTCAGCTGCATCCAAGGTGTCAAAGGTTTCAGCACCATTTCGAAGAAAGATTTTACATTTTGCAGGAAATAATAAATTACCTTGGATTGTCTCTTCTTCAATTCTTTTATTAAGGGTAGACATTCCTTTCTTTTAGAGATTACCTGTGATGAGTAATTGTTGTCAAATCTTATTATATTGTCTTTCAATTTGACAGGAATGATTGACTATGCAGTTTTTAGCTTTAATTTCTTGTCCTGAGAATAAATAAATCTAACTATTATTGATCTTGGACATTTATTTGTTTCCTAGAAGGTAAAGGTACTGCCAGTGACCTATGGGCTCTTTCAATTTCATAAGAAAGTGGCTCAGGTAAATTCAGAACATTGGTAGCCAGGCTGTAAGAAAATTTACCATAAATGTGCAGGTTGTTTCTCCTTGACCTATTTTCTAGGTCATCTAGTTTATTTAGTAAAAAAAGTAATTTGTTTTAAGAGAAAATCAAGCTGATGTTCTTTTTCAGTGATCCTGCCTTTCATTTCATTTAGTGTCTCTTATGTTGAGTCTTATGTTGTATTATTGATTCTTGAATACTGCTCCATTATTTTTCTACATTTTTCTTTAAAAGAGTCTAGTTTATTGTCCATTTTGTAATACTTCAAAGCTAGATCCTGCATAGCAGATAGTAAGGTTTGTAGTTCCTTCTTCATTATCTGGTCCTGTAAAGTGTTCTTTGAATAACTCTTTCTGAAGAGAAATTAGAACTCTTTCTGCTTGAATTCTGACAGATAAAGTTATCCAATGTAGAATTCCAAGGACTATAGTAGAAGTTACTCAATGAGTTTCAGAAGTTTAGAAGTCCCAGTTTTTAAAATTTTCTGTCAAAAAATATTACCAAGATAGCAGAGTTAAAAAAATGTGCTGTTAACCTGCCAGCATCCCAGCCACACCCCCAACAGGCTTCTAAAGACAAGCTGAAACATTTATTGCTAAAGGAAAACTTTTCATTATATAGGTTCATAGGTTGGTACTAGGCTATCGACCCTAGGGCCTGTACAAGACTAGCCATAACAATTCCCTGGCTATTTCTTCCCACAATATTTACAGTGTTCTTTTATTTACTTGCTTCCAATTAAAATGTGTTATTAGATTAAGCCAAAGGTGTTAATCCAGATATTCACCTATACAAAAGTAAGAGAAAACATATCAGCTGTGTCTATATTATGATCTGTGTACTTGTGTACCTCATATCCCACCTCAATAACCCAAGATTACAACCTATTAACTTTAATATGCTTTTGTCTAGCCTTTTTTTTCTCTTTTTGCATTGTGATGGCCACATTTCTTAATACTAAAAATGAAAAAGAGAGAGATAAAAAGACATATGTTTACTTTAGAATCTTTATCACATACAAGAATAACTAATAAGCTTTGTAATAAATCATGCATTTTATATTGTGAAAAGTTTCATAGAAATCATGTAAGAATAGAAATTGTTTTACTTAATTTTTCCTTCCTCGTCCCCTCCACTCAGTGTCCTTACAAACATTAATGACTTGAAGTGATGAAGATGCTTTTCAGTTCTCCACACATTTAACAAATTCAGTGAAAGTCCACTCTTTCCGCTTTTTCTCACATGCAACTGATCCTTTGCAGTCTCACATTTATTCACTAATTTTCGTGCTGCTGGTCTTCTTCCTATTCATCTCCATCTCCCAAATCCAGAATCTAGTTCAATTCAAGGTACTCCCAATTTTTCTAGTCAGCTCCTGTGCTTTTCGCTGTCTCTCAAACATTTTCCTTTAAAAAGATAAATAAGGTTTCATTGGCAAAGTCTCTCTGTGTGCTTTAATATCAGAAGAATGAGAAGCAGAGTATCCTTTTGCTTGATGGCTCACATTTTGCTGGACATACTTTTGAGTTTCCTCCTTACCCTGTTCTGTGCTAAAAATAATTTTAATACATTTTTATCATAAAACTTAACAATATTTTTTTTTATCAAATTAATAAATTTGATCCAGACAGCTGAATACAGCACCTTGAATCTCACACCTGCCTTTCCACATTCCCTGACTGTTGGAATAAATCTGTTTCTCTTCTGCCTGCTGTGCAGTGAATAATCATTTTCCAAAAACACTCTACTGGTTCCAACTTTAATACACTGCCCTTCTGGCACAGTTTTTCTAGGATCAACTCTTTCTTTTGGTAAGTTTGCATCTTTATTAATACAGATCTTTGCTGATTTCTTGTGGCAAGATTTGGAACATACACATGGTGGACCCTTTCAATTAACAGTTCCTGCTGTGTAATACCAGTCCAGTTGTTTATTTGTGCTTTCAAGAAAGTAATACAGTCTGTTCCTTCAAGTTTCTCTGGTGCAAATGAAAATCTCAAATTTTCCTTATGTGCTCTGTCCTCTAATTCTACCATTTTTAAAACATCTCTTCTTGAATAGTCTCATAGTCAGCTAGCCTTTTCTTCACTTCAATCTCTGTTTTTTTGCATTTTTTTCTGTTTAAAGTTTCTTCCATTTTTTCCAGCCTTTTGCTATTTTAGTTGATACACTCCTTCACTGCTTCATTCATTTTAATCAACTCTGAGCACATTTGACTTATTTTTTTTTCCTGTAGATTACTTGACCATGCCTAACCCCAAAGCTGGAGTCGGGAATGCTTTTTGTTAAATAGCTGCAGGATTCTTCCCAGTCAGTGTTTTCTCTTCACTTTTTCTAGTAGATTTTCTTTCAGCCTCTCTTAGCTTCTTCTTTGGTGCCATCAAGGCAGTGTACTTACTAGCCAGTAAGTGAATTTACTAAAAGTGACAGGAGTTCCCCACCCTGGACTTTCAGATTCATTTTTTTTACTCTGGGAGAGCTGAAGTTACTCTTGCTGATCTGGGATCCATGACCGGTTGCTAATGAAAATAAATGAATGGTATTATAAAATAATGAATGTTGAATAGTCATCCTCTGCAGTATGAAAAGAAACACCATTAAACAGAAAAAATGACAGCTGCAGTGAAGCGACATAATATTTGATCCCCAAGACACATAACAAAATGTTGTATGGTAGAGAAAAATTTGCTGCAGTTGTAGACGTGAACTAAATTATTGCTGACAAGTGAAACATGGCTTGGGCGTATTCAGTAGAGGGAGATGTGTGGATAGAAATATGATTCCACTTAGGTAAAGGATGGGGAAGCAAGAGCAGAAGCAGTTTAAATCATAGGTGTGCTGCAGGGATACCATAGTTTGAGAGTCATTTAGAAACTGGGCTGGGGTTGGAGAGGAAAAGTAACGACAGAAAACTGTCTTTCCATGAAGCATCATGATTTCCTCCCTCTTGCCAAACCATGCTTCTTAGTGACCACTCTAAATTACCTTTGTATATAATGTTTACTATCGCTGTTGTGTCCTGGGATATGACCTTAAATGATCAGCCAGCATTAGTCTACTTATGCACATAAGCAAATAGTTAAATAAATGAACACACTTTCAGATATAGTTGTAAGTGGGTGGTAGGAGCAGTTTGGTTTCTATGGAGAGAGGCCTGAGAACAGTTTTATGTGGTTTTATGGAAACACACAGACTGTAACAAGATATGAGAATTTACTTGACAGGGGACTCCAACAATTCAGATCAGGTGCAGTCAATGATTGAAACGCCATGGAGGAAAAAAAAGTCATATGAGATGTGAATGTATAATGGAGTTTAAAAAATGTACATGTTGATTTTGGCCCACCTGCCTCCCTTAATCATTATGTATATCCTCGCTGAATTATTTAGCATGAACTGCCTAGCATCCATGGACACTGGGCATGGGAGGCAAAAGTTGGAGACTGTGACAAGTCTGAAAATTTTACCAGGTTTCATATTTCAAATTAACCTACTTCACAGAATCATGACCTGCTTAGTGTTATCTGTAATACCTCTCAAAGATACTAATCAGTGTACAGTACATAATTTGCTAAGCAAGGATGGTAATTTGCTTCTGTTGTAACATGTTTATATTCCAGATTCATAACTGGAGGGCAGGAGGTGGAAAGGGTTGAGGTGGGAGTGTTTGATAGTAGGTCAGGGATTACTTCAAGGGCCCCAGCAAAATGGTCATAGCATGGCACAACATTTTTCAAAGTTGGCCCTGTCTGTATCTATGTTAACAGTTTTACAAATGGTTTGCACATGCAACCAGGTTCAGTGTGCCTCCTGCATTATGCATTTCTGTCTGGAGTCAACCAATATAACATACAATCTTATACTGCAAGTCAGATGTAATGCTGAAAACTGAATTAAGTATTAATCTTGCATAATTTTTTTTTCTGTATTTTGTTCTGAAGGAAGTCCAATTGGATCAGTAGTTTCCCCTGGAAAACAGATTTAAATAAACGCATAATCAAACCAACAAACAAACAATACATAAATTCATTCATCTGTACATAAATAAATATAAATAAATAAATAAATAAACAAAATAATTGTAACAGCACAAAAATGTGAGGTACATGAGAACCAGGCATATATTTTTATGTACTTCCCTTTAACTGGACATCTTTCTAAATGTTCTAGTTAATACATTAGCTACAACACCAACAGAAGCATGGATTTTCTGAAGTTTTCCTTGCATAAATCAAATATCAGATTAAAGAGTTTTCCTTGTATTACTCTGCAGATTAAGAACTGGATGTCAGAAAGAGATGGCCTAAGCTACAAGTATCATCAAAGCATATTGCTGACCTTAAAATTTATAAGAAAGCAAGGAATAAAACAAAGTTGGCTATAGCTTACTGTACATTCTGGAAAGCAAAGTCACTGCCAAGAACAATATTATGTTAAATTCTATAATCTTGGGAAATTTTAGAATTGTATTGCTAAACTGCTGTTTCCAAAACATAAACTCAAACCTTCTTTATCCTATAGCCTAAATATTAAGGAAGTTGTGAATTGGTCTGCTCTGCACTTCTGGATAACATCAAGTGAATTCTAGAAAAAGTAAATGGTTGCCCTTCCAGATCCCAGACAATAAAGCAGACACAGTCTACTCCATTTGGACTATTATATCTTAATATATCTCACACTATATATCTTGGTCAAGTATACAAACTTCATCCTGAGATAGTAACGCTATCAGCTACTGTATACTCAATAACAAAATTATCAATTGTTCTATTAAGGAATGCCTTGTTTCATCTATTAGAAAAAAGAGCACTTACTGTAACCCTGTATAAAAGTGATATAGCAGTGGGCCAAAACAAGTATATTCCTCTTGCCGTATCATCCCGTCTATCTGAAATACTGAACACAATGTGTTCACTTACATGACCTCCAACAAATAAAAAAGTAAAATCTCACTTATGAGACACAACAACGTTTGAAATCTGCACTTGGAACACACACCGTCTTGCGTGATGTCATTAATTTCATACCTGCCTAACTCTTTTCAAAACTATCAATGTCTTTGGTATGGTTGGTCCCAGCACATATGTGGGATGGTGGCCTAATGGTTAAGGTGTTTGCCTTATAAACACAAGGTGCAGGGTTTAAGTCGGACAAGGGATAATTGGCTAAGCTTAAAATGGCCCACAAGGGCAGTTAGTTTAGTATGAATCTATTTTATTAAGTAAATAAAAAATAGTGCATGACGCTAGCTTGTGTGAATATCTGTAAATCAATTTCACAGCACATTATTAAATATTTTGTCTACGAGTCAAACTTAATTAATTAGGAAATTTGTATCAGTCAGAAAGGAAAATGGATTTCTAAACAATGACTCGGGAGTTGGCTGCATAGGGTGTTTATAGGGGTGTTTTGGTGGTCTAGTGGTAATAGCATTGGTGTGCATTGCTGAAGACCTGGAGTTCAAGGTCCGAGTGAAAGACCTACATTTTCTATAAATTCAGTGTGTGTGTGTGTGTGTGTGTGTGTGTGTGTGTGTGTGTGTGTGTGTGTGTGTGTGTGTACATGTGTGTGTGTGTGTGTGTGTGTGTGTGTGTGTGTGTGTGTGTGTGCGTGTGCGCGTGTGTGTGTGTGTGTGTGTGTGTGTGTGTGTGTGTGTGTGTGTGTGTGTGTGTGTGTGTGTGCAAAATGAATTTAAAAGAACATGCCATTGATTCTATTTAAAAGAAAACTGGCTTTGTTAAAGGACAACTTAGAACCTCAGTCTTACGGGCTCTCTGATGGTTCCAAGGCAGTTATATGAACACAAAAATAAAAGTCTATATTTTTCTTTTCTGTTCAATCATTTCATCTTAAGGCAGGTTTGACATGAGGTCTTTATGCAAGATGAATTACTCCCTCTCTAATTATCCCACTTGCTCTAATTACTATTCCCCCAACTGGATCCACTTAAGTGTTGCAAGTGTAGGTCACTGCCTGTTATGCAGCTTGATACTAAAATGTTATTTTACCCTCTATCAGACTGTTGTGGTCAGTATACCTTCTAATCCATATTTCACTAACAAGCTATAAAACACAACTAAATGATTGTATCCCAAAATCAGAGCTCTCTTGACTGTAAATTCGTATGACAAGTAAATACTAGAGAAACAGTAGCAGCTATGGCAGGACACATTTACAAGGCTTTCACTACTTGCAGTGGGATTTTATATCCTGAGTACATACTATGACCTTCTGAAGTACATTAGTAAGATGGAATCATCTAACAATTATCTAAGCTAAGTGATTTATTCAATACTCAAATCACCTAAGAATTATCATAGGAAAAGATACAAAAACAACAGTTTATTGATTATACCTTTTATAATCCTGGATCAGATTCAGTCAGCTAACCACAGACATTTTATACCTTAGAACTAGGGACACATATTTCACAGAGACTTATGCAAATTATTGTGCTTTCTGCTTCAGTGCTGTGTCCGTATTGTGCCTGACATATTGTTAACCTGCCCATTTTACTTATTAAAAATGTATTTCCTAAACAACACCTTTTTGAAATACTTTTGAATGAAAATTTAAAACTCAAGACAAAAATTAAGCAGCAAGAAAACCTTGAAATGGACTGAATTTTCATTCTTTATGTTTGTGCTTAGAACATTAACCCCCACTATTCTCAGTCCCCATGTTTTCCCTAGAGTATATGTCATTCACCTGCCATTTCTCCTCTAGAGGTTTGTTATCATACATTATTCCCTAGACCACATGTTCTCTACTGTTCCTCCAATCACCTCTTTTATGAAGCAGTGACTCATTCACTATAGTGCAGTGCTTCTGACCTTGACATACCTAGCACTACCTTAAAAGGATCATTAATGAACAAAAAATCATTTCATTATCCTTTCTATTCTGGGGCTCTGTTATCCTTGTTCCCAGCTCTTTTGAACTCTCATTTCATCCCCTCTGACACACTTACACACTTCTGTCAGACATCTTTCTATGCATTACCACACTTCGGAAGAGAAACCTTTCATCACAAAACTCCATTGTTCTTTCTTTCTACTCTCTACCCATGTCCTCCTTGTCCTCTCCATAGTGTGTCACCCAGAACCAGATAATTACAGTGATGTGCTTAAATGAAGTATTTCTGTCTAAACGTACATCTGTATATGCATGTACATATGCATCTATGTATCTATATTTATATAGACAGATAGAGGGATAGATAGATAGATAGATGGATGTCTGTATCCATATATATATATATATATATATATATATATATATATATATATATATATATATATATATATATATATATATATATATATATATACATATAGTTAGATAGATATAGATACAAATATAAATAGCTAGATATAGGTAAATGTATATATAAACAGGTATATGTGCACATGTGTATACGCATGTGTGGATTTTATGCATATGTACATATATACATAAATATATATATATATATATATATATATATATGTGTGTGTGTGTGTGTGTGTGTCTGTGTGTCTGTGTGTCAATCCTGAGGTGTGTGTGTGTGTGTGTGTGTGTGTGTTCATTTTATATGCATGTCCTTCAGTTTCATTCCTGAAGAGTTTTTTTTCTCAGGGTCTGCATGTTCTCTCTGTGTCCTTTTGAACTTATGAAGGAGGCCGCAGTTTTCTCCCACTTTCTAAAGATATGACATAAGTAAATTAGAGGTGCACTATGTGTGAGAAAGTGATGCTTTTGCACCTATCCAGAATTTTCTTTTCTGCCATGTGCCTATTGATTGGCAAGGTAGGAAGTGGTCCCTATGACCATGAAATGGATAAAGTAGATATCTAAGAATGAATGGAGGACTGAAACCAGTCTTTTAGAAGATTAAAAAATATATAATGTTGCTTTAAAACTGTTGCCATTTCACCTTGTTTATAACAGTTTGTCTTGTTAGCCTAGGTCTATTATTGGCAGGCAGTACAACTCAGTAACTAAAGCTTCTCTGTCAAAGAACTAGCCCCATACTTCACACAGTGCGCATTACCACCTGAAATTGCAGGTGCGATTAATTGCCTGCAATTTGTTAACATACTAGTTGCATTTAATTTTGATTCTGTCAGTACTGACACTTTGTTCTCACAAAGCTTTAGGACAAGTATTGACTTGAACTATTTTAGTAATATATTTTATCTTTTTCAGATATAAAGTCTAATCTGATTAATTTTAGTGTTATTAGGATTTTATTATTAGTTGCCGTTTTATACTGAGACTCTCAATTTAGTCTATGAATAAACTTTCCTTTGTCTTAGTAGCCAAGTTAGAAATGATAGCATTCAACAAACTAGACTTTAATTCATCCCTTTGCACACTTTGTGTCTCCCAAGTACTTAAAAAAACTCAATAATGCTTCTTTAACACTTACTAAAACTGGAAATCATATCTACGTTTCCCTTCATTTTTTTATTAACAAACTGTAAATAATCAAAAGGATTTCAAGCAAGCAATAATGCCCAACATGATGTGTGTTACTGTGTGAATAATACCCACTCAGGGGTGTTAAGAGGCCCAACACACACCCTAGAGAGTATTATTACACTTGGAGGATATGTTGTCTGTAAAATGGTTGTGTTTACTTAATTATTTATTTTTTATGACTGCAACTATTTTATAGATTTTGGTATAAAATAGTTCCTCCACCTAGTGTTTCAAAGTTGCTGTAGTATATGTAAATGATGCTGGAGGCAGGATTTTATAACCAAAACATAACATTTTTTAAAAAAAATATCTACATATTTACTTCATTTTTTGTCCCTTACTCCTAAAATGTGTGGCTTGTTGCCAGTCATTGGGGATTGAAGTCAGTAAATAGATATACATTTGACATTTAGAGTTTATTTCCTTCAGGAAATTCATGCCAACACAACTCCTGTAATTTAAGCTACTTTGTAATTTTATAAATACAATATTTACCATTTTTTCCTATTTTTGTGCCTTTGTTCTCTCTTTATTTCAGGCTTTATCCAGATGTTCTGGAGCTAAGATATTGAGAGGTATGCAAACTTTTTACTGGTGCTGCCACTGGTCGATTGATCTCACTCTCTCTCTCATATACTCAAATGCTTGCACTTCAGAAAATTCACACCAGCACATATCCTATTATTCAAGCAACTTTGTGCTTTTTATAACAGCAATATTTAAAATATGTTCCTATTTTGGGCTTTTGTTCCCCCTTTATTTTAGGTTTTATCCAGATATCTTGAGCTAAGAGGTTGCTAGGTAAGCAAGCCTCTTAATAGCTGCTGCTGCCAGTACTTGATCGATTTCACCTTTCACTCTCACTCACACACACACACACACCTCGCATTTATGCACGCATATGCTCACACACAGACAGAAACTTAAACACACACACACATAGAAACATAAACACACACATGCACACACACTTTTTTCTGTTTTATTTAGTTTTTACACTTGATAAACAATAAAAGCACTGCTTAGCAAGTGTAAAATAGCTTGATTGATCTCGCTGTCACTCACAAACACACATGCACTCACAAACACACACTCAGATATAAACACACACTCACACACTTTTTTTAATTTTCTTTTTTTATACATCTTTTTCACTAAACAGCAAAAGTGCTGCTTAGTGACCATAAAATAATGGCTACCATTAGGTTACTTTAGGTCTGAACTCCAGTGCAGCTTGATATCCTGCTGTAAAGTGGCAGACTCATTTTTCAGCAGGCATTACCAGTAGATTAATACCCTGCTGGGGAACATTCTTTCTCCTGTGAGCATGGTGATCTATAGGTTGCCCATTCTCTTTGAGTTGTTAACACACCTAGCTATAGCTGCCACTGCATTTTACTGGACAGGTTACTTAAGGTAAAATGCTTAGGTGCTAATGCAGTTATAACACTGTACACTAATTAACTGCACTCTGTGAGACCTTCTTTAAGAAATAAATAGTGGTCCAGTAGTGTGCATTAATATTTTGTCTAGGATTCACGATTTCAGCATGCATTAAATTCTGAATAGCATGGCATATCCAGTCTTTTGTACTTAGTCTTTTATATTAACCCTGTTAACTGTATTTTACTCTATTATCATTTGTGCTAGTCCAACAGCAAGCAAAAACTTAATGTAAAATAATTGTACTATGGAATAAATATCCATTCCTTTGATTGTTTCTTATTTTATCTTACATTTATCATACCTTAGCTGAAAATAGTAAAATAAATGTAATGTGTTGACCATTAAATGTTAAAAATTACACTTTTGTACCAGGGGCAGGCATGGCTGATTTAGAATTTATATATCTGTTAGTAAAAGCTGTCATTAAAATAATTCATTACCACTGGCTTTTTCTACTTTTGCAATTCATCAATTTTTAAAGCACAACGTTTGGTACATTTATATTCTTTAAAATAAACCTGGAAAGTTTAGCTTTGCCACATTCAGGGGTCGAGTGTGGGAATGAATCTTTGGGACACAGAGGATAAATTACTTCAAAACCTGACCACAGGAGATTTCAACTGGACAATCAGAATTTATTTTCCGAGTGAATTCTGTACATTGTGAGAAGGAGAGTACCGTGGCCTGTTTTAACATCCTCTTAGCCTGTTTCAACAAAATGCATAAATCACAACTATAAATTCTTCATGATTCTAGTTGTGGGTCTGAAGTGCACTGACCAGATTTTGACCTTTCTCTTTCTGCATCCCAACTGACCCTAATGTAAAAGTTCAGGTGGTCAATTGCAGGTCACTGAGAGCAGTCTCAGAATCATTTTAATTTCACTTTAATTACCTGTTAAATATTGAAAAGTTTCACCACTCCTATACTTGTAAATGATCATAGCTGTTATCAAACGTATTCATATCATCAAGATGATTATAAAGCAATGTGAAATAGATCTTATTTCTGCCATGAAACTCTTAATCTGATCCACTTGTTCTTACACTATGTTGGCAATATATCAGTGTAACTGTTCTGCAGACAGTCTTAAATAGTTGTCAAACATTCTTTGTAGAGCCATTAGTTTCTAAACTAATATGTATCTGTTTTGTGCATTTGTTGAATCCTTCACATGTCAGGAGAAAAGGCCTGTTAAACTAAGCAGAGACCTGATCAGTTTTCAGTGAGTTGTAGGACTGGGAAGTTCACCCGGGTCACACAGAAGATTTATGAAGGCTAGTTCTAGTGTCTGATTGAGACTGTTTGTCCAGGAGAAAGATATCACCCCCACATACAAAGTCCAGTAATTCTGTCTGTGCACCCCCAATGACTGCTGGAAAAGCAGTGAAATTGATGACCTGAATAAACACTAAAGTGAGCATCAATAAAAGCAGATTAATACAGACTGACACAGGAACATTCTCACTGGGAAAAAGAATATAAAACAACACAGAAAATTATTTATGTTAGCTTCAAGGACAGAAAGCAAATTAAATGTTGCTCAAATATTTAACCCTATGATGTTTTCCTTGCAGGTTTAATCACTTTGATGACCAACTACAATAACAAAATAAATTTATCGTAAATAGGACATACCTCTGACACCGTGCATATGCTTTGATATAGGAAATGAAGCACTCGCTTTGTGAGTAGAGAAGACAAAGTTCAGCTAATGGCAACTCAAGCTGAAGAAATGTTAGCTTAAAAAATCTGTTGAATGGCAGTGAATGGTGGAACTGAAAGAGAAACAGTGTCCGATTTCTAGAACATTTCTGATCAGGTTTAAGGGGGAAGGCTAAATGTCATTTTGATAAATTTTATATATATATTGCTTTAAATAATAAGGATTGTTTCAAACCTTTTTTATATGATTAATGTAGGGTTACTGTGTACACTTGTATATCCATGTGTGTGTGTGTGTGTGTGTGTGTGTGTGTGTGTGTGTGTGTGTGTGTGTGTGTGTGTGTGTGTGTGTGTGTGTGTGCATAACCTGTATCTGTCTGTCTGTCTGTGAATAAAATCTATACCCCTAGACATTAATTTTCTAGACTATATATTCCTTCTAATGTATAATGTTCTCCAGAAAAAAAATAAAAGTTTTGCGACCTATGCTTAGAACTCCTTAGTGAGCTGGTCTTTTAACTCATTCACTCCAACGGGGCTCAGGACGTTTGCATGGGCAGAATCTAAACCTTCGGACAGAATCAAATTATGTTCTCACATTTAAAACAAATGTTCATATGTCTGGAACCGGGTCTACCTGACAACACCTACTCGCTAAAATACTGACAACAAAATCACCAACACCACAAAACAGAAAGTTCAGAAACACGAAACGTCACATACCCGACAAACCATAATCCCGACAGTCAACATACTAAACAAATCCCCTGTCCAAAATGCACACACACAACACAAGCACACCAAAAACCTTACAAACCTACAGTGAACCTTACTTACACATCTATGCACTAACCTTAACCCAAACCCTAACCCTAAGGTCCGTCACTATCGCACACTCACCAGACCAGCGCCCTAACCCTAGCTCACTTAACCCGCCCCTAACCCTACAGACCGTTGCTATCGCACACTTACCTTACCCGCAACCTAACCCTGACATCTGTCACTACCGCATACTTACCCAATAGCGCTCGTTTGACATGTCGGTGTTCTCAGCGTCGGGATTCTCAACTGTCAGTTATCTTTGTTGTCGATTTCCGGTGTCGGTCTTCTCATCATCAGCGTTTCAAGCTTTCGACATTATCAGGTAGACCTCTGGAACCATAGGGATGATAAAATAAGTATAAATGCAAACCCTTCAGCACAAACTATTTTTATAGTGGCAGTATTCTTTAGGTTCTAGGTTCTAAACTGAATTTTATAATTCACAGTAAACACAGTAACTATTACACTTGTAATATTTTGTAAACAATATCTCAGCAACAACTTATGTTACATACATACTATCAGTATCATTTTATTCATTTAGCTGAGAGCTTTCACATGAGGCTACGGAGTTCTGTCTGTGTTACTTGGTCGTTGAGATATTTAGAAAAATGTAAAAATAATATCTATATAAATTAATATCATGAAAACAAGAGTTAATATCTGTTTACTTGCACTAGACAGAGGTCAAATGTTAATGTAGTTGAGTTTGCCATTGTGTAAGATTTAAGATGATATTTTTTTAAACCTTGTATACAGCATGGTTTTGGAAATACAGATGCAAATATGAACAAGTAATATTTGACGCCTGGAGAAGTCTGTAGGAATTAATTGCAGATGCACCTGGATACGTCACTTGGATATAATGAGTTAATATATAATATTTTAATTAGGGCAGTTTTACCTGACTATTATGCAAGGACAGGTCCAAAATGATGTAAAGTCAGGAAGGCTTGAAATCACTAGGTAAACCTCTCATCATTAAGTAGATGCATTACTTCTAATATTTATAGCTTCTGGTTATTTTTATTTTTTTTGTATTAGGGCATGCAACAGTCTTCAGATGAGATGTTAGGTAAAGGCTCAGTCTTCCAGAATTAGCGATAGCTCAGGTAGATGTTAAAATCCCATCCCATGATGCTTATCAAAAAGAGTTATTTGTTAATATGTAGTTCTTCTTTTGGCTTTTCTCGGTAAGGGGTCGCCACAGCGGAACTCCGGTCCGCTAATGATTGGCAGTAGATTTTTTTATGGTGCCAGCTCGACGCCCAACCTTCAACGAAGGCACACCCATTCACGCATGTCTTTTGAATGCGACTCGACCGTGGAGAGGACATACAGACTCCACACAGAAGGTGCTATCTATTATTTACATGTTTACATAATACTACACATGCATGTTACAAATATTATTTATAATATTTACACATTATCTAATTTTAACCATCATCTTAAACTTTAATTGCCTCATTTAAATCCCAGGTCATATCGTATAAAGCATTGAAACATCTTCCTTTCCATGACAATTCTGTCTAGCTTCTCTGTATTTTCATTCCATTAATGCCCATAATCACTGCAGAATCATGTGATAAACTTGCCATAAAGAGCCTAGAACACATATATGATGAAATAAAATTTATTGGACCAACATGGGTTTTGTAATACCTTGAGGTTTTGAACTGGCATGAGCCCTAAGTTACTGATGTTACGATACAGTGCTTAAATACCCAGTTGTGCCTAAAAAGGAAAGTACATCATCCATTTCCATCATTTATTTCCAATTGTCTGAAATAAAAGAAATTGAAAAATGTTATGGGGAAAAATGCATCTTGAATATCTGAGAAGACCGCACCTCAGAGATGGATATTGTGTCTGCATGCGTGTTTGTGTGTGTGTGTGTGTGCACGTGCACCTGTGTGTGTGTGTGTGTGTGTGTGTGTGTGTGTGTGTGTGTGTGTGTGTGTGTGTGCGTGTGTGTGTGTGCATGTGTGTGTATGTGTGTGTGTGTATATGTGTGAGAGAGACATGTAGAAGGCTAGGTCATACTATGCTATAAAAATCAATGATTGCCATGTTATATTACAGTCACTGTTCATTCAGCAGTAAAGATAGCACTTGTAGAGACTGCTCTAACATATAATTAGACAAAAAAATCACAATACAAGAAATGTGAAGGGAGATTAGTTAAATCCAGAGAAGGAAAACAAGAAGTTATAATTTTGAAATTTGTCAGTCTGTCTAAACAAGCAGTCTTTTTCAAATAGATTGTTTTGGTTAACAGAAAGAATGAATTAACAATAATGTCCAGTTTATGATCACAAGAAAGGCAAAGACAACCAGAAAAATAAGATATCGAGTCAGAATGCATGGCTGTTGCATGCAGTTTAATACTCTATGCAGGCTGTGGTTTTGCCAACTGAAAGAAAGAGATATAAGAAAGAAAAGAAAAGAAAGAAAAGTTGTTATTATGTGAGCCTAAGGTTCTAACAGGTATGTGTGCAGCATTGGGTGGTTTGAATTAGTGTCCTGGCCAAATGTCCCTATCAGAGTATGGATACCACCTTGAGCCTGCACTGAAAATAGGCTGCAGACCTAGTACAACAAATGTGGTCAACAAAAAAATTAAATCAATCAATCAGTCAAACAATAAATAAATAAATAAATACATAAATAAATAAATTAGGAATGAGGGCACAATGAAAGACTTTGTAACAACAGATAACTAGTGGAATAAATTTAATTGAATAATAATATATATGAAATTATATGCATTGTTCCTTATTAATTTCTAGAAGCATCCCCGCATTGACATATGATATAATGCAGTTGCACTATGCAAGCATACAGCTCCATATGGTAACATTCCAGACATTATACACAGCCATGCCAGGAAATGGGCTAGTCTGCATTTAAAGGACGTCATACCTTTGCTTATTGACTGTTTTTATTTAATTTGCTAGGCATTCAATATCATGATAACCATCTCTAACAAATATTGCATTCAAGTACTGGTATGGGATTTGCTGCCTGATTAAACTGGTATTATTCTACCAAATAGTTACCAAATGAGAAGAAAATGAAAACCCTATGGAATTGGAAAGGTATGTTTTTGTTGTTGTTTGTTTATACAACATGGACATCTCTACTTCTGTGCCTGTAACATAGAGGATACAAAACTATTTATTCCTCTCAGTATAGGTCAACTAAGAGAGACCCTTTATTATCCTAGTAGCCCCCCTTTTAGTACTCCCTGTCTTTGCCTGTTGAATACCAACATTAGTTGTGGCCAGTTGCACAGATGTTACTTGTACAGGTTTTGAAATTCTTCCTGTGCTTCAGTATGAGCCTCAAATCATTGTAAAGCTGATATAAATTCAACTTCTCTGTGCTCTTTCACTTTATCTGAAGCACATCCAAAACACCTTACTCCCAAATTTAAAATACTTAATTCAGTAGAGTTGTTAGTGCCAAACGTGTACTACATTTGTCATCTTCAAAGATGCTGGAATAGTTTCCTGTTATGAGATAACATTGAAACGTAACTTCAGGGAGGAAACGATTCATTTCCTATGCCTTAAACACCTCACTACTGATCTCTTCTCGTGCACAAGTCTCACTGGCACAGTTTAGACAATCTAGCATTTTAACAATATTCTCCAGTGTTCTAACAGAATTTATGCATGATATGATCCTGTATTAACTGTATTTGCATTGAAATGTGAAATATAATACACGCATTTGGAATAGGAAATGATTTTTCATTAATGTTTTGCATATTTAAAATACTGCTGTGGAAGTGGCAAGTCCACTTTAAACTGAAGAAGGGTATATTGCTATGCTGTCTACACTAATGTTTCTCATGGCACCTTTTATCAGCTCACAAAATATCAGCAAAGAAAGATCGCATGTTCTCATTATCAATGCTTTAAACTGTCTTGCTGCATATATCGTTCTTTGTATTTGGGTTGCGGGTTCCAAATATTTTGAAATATTCTCTAAACTTATGGTGACTTGCAGATGATGTTTTTACTGATCCAGAGAATGGGGTCAAGACCCCTACGTAGGTAGCTAGTTAAATATTTGTTTCAGAGTGTTTGGCAGTTTGTTCAGTGATTTTATGGGCTATGATAGTATATGGGGTTAAATGTTTTAGTTCAGATTTTTTTGCATCTTGGCTATGTGACATACCACTTATATTAAATCCATTTATATTGCATGTCTTTATTGTCACATTAGATTTAATATTATGCTACTTATTGTTTCAATTATATTTGTTAACTTTTTCATTGGAGTCCAGGGGATACAACTACAAGGGAACAACACATTATAGTAAATATTGCACTGTACAAGACTTTGTTCAACTAATGCTCAGAGGAAACTCCTAAACATAGTAACACAAAAAAAAGTTTTGTTTGTCATATAAGGTAAATTTTTAAGGCAGATGTTGATGTAGATTAGTAGTAATTAGAATGAGGGCTATATAGCAGGGTTATATATGGGTGAATTAGCAGGACAATTAAGTAATCTGGTGGTGCTACATTTGCAAGTCGCATGGTTATAGAGTTAAGAGGTAAGAAACTAGTAGCTCTTATCTTGAGAAGGAGCTTATTTCAAATGTTACCAGTAAGAAAGCAAAACACTCCATCACCAAACCTACTGATGGACATTTGAATGTGGACCAATTAGTAAACAAATCGTCTAGGATAGGCCCTCCAATTGATATCATTATATGTCGATGATTTGTTGAATAGCAGAGGAGTCCATGAGCTAAGTATAGTTCTGCAGAAGTGAGGTAGTGGTTATATACAAGCCAGCCAAGATCCAACAGACAAATACAATTTTTGAGGAGGGAAGCAGTTAACATAATGATTAATGTCTTTACCTCACAGACACAATGTATGTGGTTTAATTCTGACCTCAGGTAATTAGCTAGGCTCAAAATGGCTCCTAAGTTCAGTTTGCTTTGCATTCATCTGTGAATGTATGAGTATGCCTCTTGTTGCCAAAAGAAAACAGGAAATCCATGTAAGTGCCTCTTCCCGCTTGTTTTGAAGTAGAGAGATTAAGTTGTCAAATAAGAAAGAGTTGGACATGAGACAGGAGTTTAAGCTTTGTAAAACTTCTTTCTGGTTTAACCTACCTCATTATATGCTAACACAAATTCTTATAGTCACCTCGGTCTTCTGTGTTGTTATTTTTGCATAACCTTTTTTATAACTTAGCCTTTTAGTTAACATGGGTTCTAAACTACCAGTGATGCTGGATTTGCTTCCTTCTTCACATTTCCACTTTTCTCTTTGTTATTGCATTGTTGCATTAACAATCTACTTTGAATAATCACAGATGACATCTCATGCCTCTGTTATGTCTTTGTCCTTAACTACATTGTACCAATCCTAGATTCACTAATTTTTATTTTGTACCTATGCCCCCCCAAACACCCCTCATAACTATAAACACTAACTCCAGGATCGCACTACATAGGGGGAAAGGGCATAAAGCGTTTACCTATCTTATGCACACTACCACTACTATGTTGAAATTTAGCATTGTATGGTATCAGTGTTATGAGTTTCAGTCAAACGAGTTTTCAGTGTTATGAACTTTAGGTTATATGCTCTCGGTCAGATGAATGTCAGTCAAATGAAATTTCGATCATATAAAGTAGATATATATATATATATATATATATATATATATATATATATATATATATATATACACACACATGGATTCACTTTATAATCCCGAAATCCTGAAATACCAAATCTCAGAATTTCGGGACCATAAAGCCAAAAGCTCTAAATACCGAAATCCCAAAAGCGCAAATTTTGAAATTGTGAATCCTACACTAACTAGACACCACAAACATACACAAACACACACCTTCCCCCCACACACAAACACATAAACCAATACTACATACAAACAGGGGGCAAGCCCCCCTGCATTACCCACACACCCCTACTTAAATATATTAACTCCAGGGTCACACTACACAGACAAACACACAAAAACACAACCACACACCTACATTCCCCTTGCATACACACATCACAGTCATAACACACACTGACACACACTAAAGCCCCTAACCAATGCCCTTAAACATACATATTTATCTGAACTTCCGCAACACCAGAAACGCTACTTCAACATCTCCGAATGTCAGGATTTTGAAATTCATGCTTCTGGGGTTTCGGTATTTAGAACTTTCGGCTTTATGATCTCGGGATTCTGAAATTCGGCATTTCAGATTTTCAAGATTATAAAGTGTTCCTATATACATATATATACATATACATACATATATATATATATATATATATATATATACATATATATATATATATATATATATATAAATATATATATATATATATATATATATATATATATATATATATATATATATACATATATATATGTGTGTGTGTGTGTGTGTATCTATATATATATATATATATATATATATATACATACATACATACACACACACACACATATGTGTGTGTGCATGTGTGTGTATGTATACACATACCACACACACACGCACACGCACACACACATATATATATAAATATATATATATATATATATATATATTTATATCCGAAATGAATCAGTGACCAGAATGGCTTAAAAAGCTATTAACCAAAAGAAACCCACCTTAGACCACCAAGCAAGAATACTGATAAGCTGAGAATTAAAATAATAAACAAAACCCTTTCAAAAGGAATAAACAAGTATATTATACATCAAGCCATTTCGTCCCTGAAAAAGCTTACAGGACTTCTTCAGAACGTTAAAATCTATTCAAGAAAGCAATTGTTTATACTAAAATCAAGTCAATTATCCATTTAGATACAAAATATCTTAAAGAAACACTTCATAAAAAAACTTTGTAAGTACTTATTTACACTTATAAAACATAGAGAAAACTTTAGAAAATCACTTTTAAAACAGAAAAATATTGCCTACCAAACAAAATTTCATATTTAACTACACTTTTAGACACAAAAACATTAGTAAAAGAATGCTCTTATTTTGTGTGCATACATCATAACTACTCCACATAACTTTTCATTCACAAATCTAAAGCATTCTTTCTTAAAATAGGGAGAATAGAAAGATTCTCATTAATTCCTGGAGGGTTGGTAGCATTTAAATTTATTTGCCACTGCAACTTTTTTAATTCTAATTCCATTTCCCACCGTCCACCCTAGGGTTATGAGGAACCCATCCAAGATACCAAAACTGAACTTTGTAAAACTGTGGCATTCCAAAGTATGTTTAAAAAGAGAATTATTAAAGATTTCTTTAACAATAGCATAAAGATGTTCATATATTCTATTTTTTAATTGCCTCTCAGTTTTTCCAGGATATTAAAATCTGCCACGGTTTTACAAATTTAGTTTTGTTATCTTGGATGTGGTTTCTCATAACCCTAGGGGTGAGTGGTGGGAATTGGAATTAGAATTAAAAGAGGTGCAGTGTCAAATAAGGTTAAATGCTACCAACCCTCCAGGAATTAATGATAATAACTTTATTCTTCCTTTTTAAGAATGAAGGCTTTAGATTTATGAATGAAAAGTTATTTGGAGTGGTTTACCATATATGCACACAAAATAAGAGCATTTATTCACTAATGTTCTTTGTGTCTAAAAGTTTAGTTAAATATAAGCATTTTTTTTGGTAGGCAATATTTTTTGTTTTAAAAGTGATTTTAAAATGTGTACTCTATGTTTTGTTTTGTAAATGTAAATAAGTACTTATAAAGTTTTTATGGAGTGCTTCTTTAAGATATTTTGTATCTAATTGGATACTTGGTTTCATTTTAGTATAAATGATTGTTTTCTTGAATGGATTCTAATGTTCTAAAGTCTCATAAGTTGTTTCAGGGATGAATACACTTGACATATACTAAACGTGTTTATTCCTTTTAAAAGTTTTTATCCATTTATACACATGCCGCCAGATTCATGAAGCTCGGCGCAAGGCCGGTGTAAGGCCTGCGCCAGCCGTGCGGCATATAAATGGTGTAGTAGCACCATATGCATATTAATGAAGGTGCGCCGCTACCACATCCACGTGCATAGGACACGTGCGCGAGTGCATGGGGTGTTACTAAGCTGTGCCCGGAGGCGTGTCAATGTCGGCTGGCAATGAGCAACCTAAACTGCTGAATATTTTAGCCTGCCTGCAATAGTAATCGCACCTATCAGTGTCCGTGGATAATGAAACGTATGCAAAGCATGCAAGACAGTTCCCGGCCACACAAAATGGAGAACCAAACAGAAATGCACGCAACATAATATGAGTTTCCATCCATGGAACAAATGACATTTAAAATCGTGTGTCCATAATGTACTGCACTGTCAGAAGTTATACCCAGTGGAAGTGAAGCGCATCATGTCAGCGCGCTGCCAATACACACGTCTAGCCCCATGGGTATGGTCACCAGCAGTCCCACAGTGGTAGTGATAGTACACAGCAGGGCAGTTGTGGCTATATAACAACCGTAAAGAAACCTGACAGTCCGTATTGTATACCAAACACACACAAACATATGTACATTAAAATGTGCTATACACATGAACAGGAACGTAACCGTCACATACACATAGGGTGCTATATGCGGAACCGGGATATCCAAAAGTAGAACCCATGCATGCAAATGCAATACGCAACAACCCCTGTATAGCACATAACCCGCACCCATGTCCGAATGTCCACCAAATCCAGCTACCAGCCTTGCGCATCCGTACACCTACACATAGCGGGTATTCCCCATATGTAGTAGGAAGTATCGTCCTAGGCAGTGTCCGGATTGCAAATATGTATCCCACGTTTGTAAACATCCCATCACAGGTACGTAAATCCAAATGCCCGCGCGTTAATGTTACGGCAAAATGTGTGTTGAAACCTCAGAGTTGTTTACATGCCACGGTGTCCATTACTGTACACATCTGGACAAAACATGTATGTGTAGTCACGGTACTGTTCAGTTTCTACACAGACATGCAATTCATACTACGCAGGATGGAACAGCTGTCCACCATGCAGGTCACCCCACTAGGGTTGCCACCTGTTCAGATGGCCAAGGTGGGACATCCCTTGTAGAAATGTGAGAATTTGCAGGATAAAACATATCCCCGGCCTGTGCAAAGTACAGAATTACACGTGTATGCCAATATAAAAGCTAATGCCATAGCATTTGAATAGCTTATGCTATCCCAAATAATAGTTATGTGTACCAGATACAAAATACCTGTATCATGCAACTAGTACAGAAATGAAGAAATATATTATTGTCTTAAAATCACAGGACATTTGCCATGTCTTAGGTGTCATCACAGGACACAACTGTCCAAAGTGGGACCTCCCCTCGCAAAGAGGAACAAGTGGTAACCCTACTCCCCACTGAATTATCGACAGTATATATTCAACTCAATCACATACCGACACCACCTCTCAACCTATTACATCAACAAAACCTGGACAAAGCCTAAAAGGATGGGTGGACAAATAGGGACAGATGTAATTACTGCTCTCACAAGCTTCGAAAGTTCACAGAATAATAGTATGTACATAAGCAGGAAATGTTGTGAAGGATGTGGGGTAGTCCCAGTATTACAGAGGTCTGTACATATATACTGTAACAAGCCGTCACATATGTTGACTGTACTACTGCATATACGTAGTTAATTCATAGTTAAGTCATGTGCAAAATAATAACCCTCATAAGAATGAATACAGGAAATAGTCAAATGTGAATGGGAACACCACTCACCGTGGATTATGTATCGTAACCGCCCCCACCCATATTATGTATTGCCAACATCATAAGCTGCTGACAGGTGCCCAAACACCTGTGTCTGTAAACACAGATTAAATGTTTAAAATGGACAAACCCTGTCCATTTGCTTCGTCTGACATTTGAACACGATCAGGGCAGTTCTGTTCACCAGGCGGACAAGCCTAAACCCAGATCACCACATGAACACCCTGACAATTAAAGACCTGTATGTGTCAGGACTATAAGCCTTTGGGTACTGAATATCCCTGCAGTGATGAAATATGCAGCGTGGGTCCAGAGCAGTAGGGAATAGGGAATGTGTAACATGTAGTACCGCATTTTTCCCAGCAGGAGAATGGATGCCTGTGACATAAGTGAAGCGGTGAGGCATATGTTAATGTAGCTATGTACTATGGGTATGCATATAAATGAGTCAGAACACCAAACGTATAGTGGTTACAGCATCCGGCCAACGTGAATACAGTCCCGGTTGAACAACGACTACAGCACATATAATGTGAAAGTGTAATGAATGCGTCTGTGCTGTACAGACAGTTAAATATGTAAAGGTGAACGTGTGTTTCGCAAACGTCCATTAACCGTATTACAGATAATTACTGGTACTGTCACAAGTAATAAAGCCCATGTAAGCACAAAGACTTAGTAAACATATGTAACCCACAATAAGGATATGCATGCGCGCCTGCGCGTAACCCACAATAAGGAAATGCAAGTGCGCCTGTGCATGTGTGATCCTCTCACATTATAGTAAATGAATGCTGTTTCCCCCATGTTAGTTATACATGGCTCAAACCTGTTAACCTCGTAAAGTATGAAACCGGACAAAGCCATGCAAACTACCGGTGCAAATAGGGACAAACACCAGATATGTGCCAGAACAAACATAGAAAGTGGATAGAATAACGGGTGTGTCAGTAGCATGGATTCTCTGAAGGGTATGCAGTCGTAACCTGAACTGCTTGCCAGAAATCCCCACTGTAAGTCTCAAATGAAATGCCACGACATTGCCAGATAGACACAGGTTTATTTAAAACACAGCGAAGATAAATGGGCAAGCAGTTGTACACTCTGCGACAATCTGTATAGTGGAAAGGTATGGTATGGATATAGATATATGTGTATACACATAATCCACAGATGTAAACCAAAGCAAGTTATGAAATGAGGATTGTACATGTATATATGTATACACAACAGACTTATGTCCCGTAGATATGACATATGTACATAAATAGGCGACGTGATATCTAATATGGGTAGACAAACAGACATGCAGGAAAGGTGAATAAACCGCAGCATTCCAAACCATTGGGCAGAAAGTGACAGTCCAGCAAGTTCTACACTTTAAACATACAGATAGGTGTCCATTGCAGGACTCCAAAAATTGAATTTTATGTAGTGTCAACCGACATTGACGCAAAAGAAGTGACTGCAGCAAATACGAAATAGCTGTACATGCAACAGTATCAGGTGCAAGGGTGACGACACATGTGTCGATAGAATGTATGACATACGAACTGATATCCGGAGAGTGGGGAGTGCATATAAGTGTCTCCACACTTCAGTACCGCACACATTAAACATGTGTAATGGGTACTGTAGAGAGTTGTCAGGTATGGGAATCATGGGTATGCAGAAATGGGCCTAGGTGTTGTTTGGCAGGGATTTCATAGGCCCGCCCCGTGGGAGTGATGTGGGTATAGCACATGCCTATATTCTCAATAATGGGGTAAACCATCCACTGGATATTGCGGAAACCATTTTGGCAATATGTAGGGCCCTATATCAGTGTCATGTAGGCGATTATCATGGATGGACATGCGTACGACCAAGATGGTACCCATAACTGGCAAACTGTCAGAATAACACAGCTGCACTAAGGCATAGTACATGAAATACAAATAGGGACTATATTAGATATACCCCAGACAAAGTCAGAACGTTGTGAGAATACTGGTGTACCCATGAATATGGATGTTATGAGTGTTACTAATCATGTAATGGAAATGTCAGTCACTATTATCTACCGCACAGTCCATAATGCCTTGCCAGCAATTTACCAGAAAGGCACATCACTATGACAAATGTAACAAGGTCAAACATCAGGGCATTTACCCATAATGTGTACAGGTTAGGGGTATGAAGGTAACCTGTCCAAAATACATGTACAGAACTAGTGATACTAGGTGGACAGGTGAGAAGAAAGACATCAGGACAAATGACAAAACATGTACAAGACACACGCATGTATTCCGACAAATGTGAATGACAATGTATGCCCTGTGAATGTCAATGTGGAAGGTTAATAGACACAAAAGTAATGTGCCCCTCAGGGTGTCATGCAGTGTCACCGTAACAATGTCCAGTCCCCCAGACACGTACGTGAGCTCTGCCACTGACGGAAAGCGCAAATACCGGCGCACACATACGGTACATGATAGACCAATTAGTGTGGATAAGCAGCCATTGGCCTGTGTGAGGAATACAACTGTCTGGGTGGGTGTGTCCTGCAATATAAATGTAATGGCATGTGGCCTGTGATGCTGCCATACAGTGTGTGTATTGGTGTCAGAAAGTTGATATTTTGTTACAGACACATACTCCGCAACTGTACAGATTTACTCAGAATGTGCAGAGTTCTGCCTCATATGTTTGGTGTGTTCCACGTAACAACAGTAACATTCTGGCACTTTCATGATAACTGAAGACATGAAATAATGACAAACATGTGAGTAAGACACCAAATCCGACAGAAAAGCCATACTAATGCAAAACCTATTATTGTGTCAACTATCTACGTTTGTAAGAGCAACATGTCAATACTGCCCCTATGTGTCCCACTATCAGATAAGGCCTTGTCCAGCAACTTGCTCTAGGAGGTGGAGTGGTATGAACAGAAACAGATCCATGTGTGAGGAAACAGCAATATCGATTGCAAGATAACGCAGAAGGTATGAAATGCACTGCAGTAGGACGTGCAGTACTGTCCGCAGGTATGTGTTGACAAGTCAAATGACACAGCAGTCTACATGAAGAACCTATAGGGCTGTCACCTTTACAAATGATGATAGTGGGACATACCCAGAGCCATGCACACAGCACAAATAGACATACACACATCAAAACTAGGCCATGATACATGAAGCCTCCGGCGTGTACGAGTACAGTGAGAGTACAGCAAGGATAGATGTCTGCCAAGATATACAGCAAATGCCTGTAAGGGCGTGTAACACCGCCCGTAACATGGACGTTGCATGCACAATGTTGGGAGTTGCAACATACCCCATTGGTATGTGAAAGCTATGCAAATATGCGATACATGAAACAGTCAGCTGTCCATACAAGAGCAGAGTTATGGGCAGAAAATAGATTATATATATATATATATATATATATATATATATATATATATATATATAGAGAGAGAGAGAGAGAGATACAGACATACACACACACATGTGGCAGGGCTGTTAATCGAACCTACACATGACTACCCTATCACACTACAGCATGACGCATTTACAGAACACGCTACCGAGATTACTAAACACAGCAGACACACAGGCATTCTACTAGGTGCGTGTCAACATCCGCAAAGACAAAGACGTCAGCAGGATACATCTGTGTTGCAAAGCGTCAAAAAGCATAACCTGAGTCCCCAGGCAGACGGGAGCATGCACACACACACACACACACACACACACACACACACACACACACACACACACACACACACACACACACACACACACATCTGGCAGGCCTGGGAATCGAACTTACACCAAACTACCCTATCACACTACAGCATGATGCATTTACAGAACACGCTACCGAGACTACTGAACACAGCACTCCCAGAGGCATACTTCTAGGTGGGTGACATCATCCGCAAAGGCAAAGACGCCAATAGGGAATGTATGTGTTGTGAGGCATCTAAAAGCATTACTGTGTCCCCAGGCAGCTGAAAACACACACACACACACGCACTTGGAAGGGCCGGGAGTTGAACACACACCTACCTACTCTAACACACTACAGCATTACGCATTTACAAAACGCGCTACCGAGATTACTGAACACGGCACTCCCAGAGGCATACTTCTAGGTGGGTGACATCATCCGCAAAGGCAAAGACGCCGATAGGGAATGTATGTGTTGTGAGGCATCTAAAAGCATTACTGTGTCCCCAGGCAGCTGGAAACACACACACACACACACACACACACACACACACACACACACACACACACGCACACACACACTTGGAAGGGCCGGGAGTTGAACACACACCTACCTACTCTAACACACTACAGCATTACGCATTTACAGAACGCTCTACCGAGATTACTGAACACAGCACTCCCAGAGGCATACTTCTAAGTGGGTGACATCATCCGCAAAGGCAAAGACGCCGATAGGGAATGTATGTGTTGTGAGGCATCTAAAAGCTTTACTGTGTCCCCAGGCAGCTGGAAACACACACACACACACACACACACACACACACACACACGCACACACACACTTGGAAGGGCCGTGAGTTGAACACA
Organism: Protopterus annectens; assembly: GCF_019279795.1. Classification (NCBI taxonomy): domain Eukaryota; kingdom Metazoa; phylum Chordata; order Ceratodontiformes; family Protopteridae; genus Protopterus; species Protopterus annectens. Next base: position 755,048,099 of record NC_056730.1, on the reverse strand, counting down.
CACCTACCTACTCTAACACACTACAGCATTACGCATTTACAGAATGCGCTACCGAGATTACTGAACACAGCACTCCCAGAGGCATACTTCTAGGTGGGTGACATCATCCACAAACGCAAAGATGCCGATAGGGAATGTTTAGAGAGTGAGCGGTCTGAAAGCATATTACCGTCCGAAGATAGACGTACACAAACACGCCAGTGCTGTCAACGGGCCAACTAAATATCTATGGAGCACCACAACACTGAATAGATATGGGATGCGCCACAGACAGTACACCCTTCGAGAGAGCAACAAGTGTGTTCAATGTAGGCATCGATTGTGACATTGAAATTGGACATCTGGTGCCTGGATGACCACCATGGCTATACAGGATGTCAATGGCCATGCCCACACACTTAGTATCACATGTCTGTTTGGAATGTGCTGTGTGTCCATCTACACAATGTTGTACTGGGCATGCTCACACACTTAGCTGTTGCAAAGGGCCAGCTTGCATGCACATGGAGTCTAATCATGGAAGGGCGCAGTGTGGAATGTACTGTGTGTCCATCTACACAACGGCGTACTAGGCATGCTCACACACTTAGCAGTTGCAAAGGGCCAACTTGCATGCACACGGAGTCTAATCACAGAGGGGCGCAGTGTGGAATGTACTGTGTGTCCATCTACACAACGGCATACTGGGCATGCTCACACACTTAGCTGTTGCAAAGGGCCATCTTGCATGCACACGGAGTCTAATCATGGAGGGGCACAGTGTGGAATGTACTGTGTGTCCATCTACACAATGGCATACTGGGCATGCTCACATACTTAGCTGTTGCAAAGGGCAAACTTGCATGCAGATGGAGTGTACACACAGAAGGGCACAGTAAGGTATAACTGCCCTCATGCACAGGGTGGTCACACATGCAGTGACCTGTACACACACAGCTGCCATCACAGCTGTCACAGGTGCAGGTCACACACGTACACACTGCAGTGTACACTGTAGCTGTCAAGTCAGCACCATGTCATTGGTGCAGCACTACACAGCCTTACGGTCCAACAACACCATGTGACACATGACCACTGGGCTGTACAGCGGTGTACACCAGCTGTGCACAGTACACACGTACCAACAGGGATCCAACAGGTGTTATGCATTGCAATGATACCAGTATACATGAACAGGTCGGCTCAAGACATACTATGGCCCTTACACAGCTGTGACACCTGACTGTTGCTGTACACCAATGAACACACGTCTGAGTATGTCATACATGTGATTGTGTGGATGTGTGCATGGACTGCACACACAACACATACATACATGACCTTTGATGTACCTCGTGCATAACACTGGCCTAATCAATGCTACACACGTGAATTGAATGTGGGCCCATGTCTGTTGAATGCTCACACTACAGGGGGTAGCAGTGTTGACCGGGACACATACCCTTGTACTGGTCGCCTGTGACACCCGTGATATCATACCACAGTCCATGTGTTATGTATGTCAACACACATGTCCAACAATAGCAATGCATACAAACATGGCAACAGGAGACACATGTGACATCTGTACTGTGCATGCAGCAAACATGCATGTGCAGTAGCCGATGTCCGTAACATAGTTGCACCTACCTACGACATGCAGATGCAATGCAGACCCATCATTGACATCTGTATACGGTGACATACAAACAGCACGTATGGAGGGATGTGTGTACATAACATGGTGAACCACCTATCTAGATGTATGTGTGCAGGGGGTGGCTCACAGTTGTGTCACACACCATCCTATCATGTCATGTGCTAATTGTACGCTATGTCGCTGTTACGTGACGGTGCTGACATAATGCATACACAGCGGTCAGGTGTTAACAACTATATGTCATATGGCACCTGTAACACCTACAACCTCTCGTGTGTATATAGCAGCACATTTGCCAGATATAGCGTTGGTACACATAATGCAATCAATACCGCTGCATGTCCATCAAATGTGTCATCATATGTCTGGTGTATCATTCCCAGCACTGCCATGTGTGTCCGAATGTGTGACCAGGGATGCCACATATCGCGGGGAATATGTCCCAGTTGCTACACATCCCTGTACACCATTGTAGAGAACTGTACATACGTCAGTGTGGGAAGCATGCCGTTCGCCGGTGAGGTGCATCACACACATCGGCTGTCCGTATACACATGTGTGGTCACCGCAGTGTGTGTGTGTGTGTCTGTATGTATGTCTGGTGCTTGGTGTGAGTGTGTATGCTAATATACTGTGGGAAATTATCACTGGCCCCATGTGTTGACTAACCCGTAACGGTGATGCATTGCACAACCCTGTTGATGCCATAGGTCCCAGCCATACTGGCTACCTGTGCATGTCCCTTCTCTGTGACACGTCGTGTGGGTGCATAGTACTGTAAGGGTGATGACCGCAAAGGCAAGGGTCCCCAGCTGCACACTATGGGGTGTGCGTTATAGTGGTGTACACCCCGTGACTGTGGCCATGTTCACATACTGTTACAGGGTCCTACTGCTGCACAGTGTGGCCTCCAGCTACCAAGTGATACCTCACATCATCATTGGCCAGGCCACTGTGTACAACCCCTGCACCATGTCACCATACCTGTAATGTGTCCTGCTATGTATGTCACGTCTCTGTCCAGTGTAGCCTGTGGCACCGACCACATGCGTCAGGTGCAGTATATGTGCGGACATCTGTGTCATGTTTGTGTGTCCAACAGTCAGGATGAAGGTACATGTAGCATGCTGATATTGCCAGATGTGCCTGTGTGTACTCCACAGTTACACGTGGGGGACTGCAAACACTGCTACCTGTAGGCACATGCAAGTACACCATAGGAGGGAACCAGGGTATCACAACCAACATGGTGCTACAGATGTAACCGAGACACATAACGTGAACACATCACAATGCATGCTGCACCTGCACTACATGGTGTGACTGGTGCATGTCGACAGTACACAACCTATGTCACATACACAACTCAGTATTCACACACAACCACTGCAACATACACATCCCTCACTATGCATACACAGGTATTACATACACCTCTCACTATGCTGTTCACCCTGTGCATCAGAATATTTGTGCATAACCCTGTACCGATGGTGTGGATGACAGGGATGCGGCACAGGCTTCATCATATGCACAGGGTGATATGTTTGCCAGGGGCATAGGCTGCACACAACCACTGCAACATACACATCCTTCACTATGCATACACAGGTATTACATACACCTCTCACTATGCTGTTCACCCTGTGCATCAGAATATTTGTGCATAACCCTGCACCGATGGTGTGGATGACAGGGATGCGGCACAGGCTTCATCACATGCACAGGGTGATATGTTTGCCAGGGGCATAGGCTGCACACAACCACTGCAACATACACATCCCTCACTATGCATACACAGGTATTACATACACCTCTCACTATGCTGTTTACCCTGTGCATCAGAATATTTGTGCAAAACCCTGCACCGATGGTGTGGATGACAGGGATGCGGCACAGGCTTCATCATATGCACAGGGTGATATGTTTGCCAGGGGCATAGGCTGCACCAATGGATAACATCATGTGTGTGTGTAAGGGCCAGTGAGTTGACTGGACATGTCTGTGCAGAATGCATGTGGATGTTGTGGAGCCCTACAGTGGTGTTTGCTGTGTGCATGTATGTGTGTACACAGTTCTGCCATTTGTGATGCCTACACGGGGTATAATTGACAGCCCCAGATTGTACAGTGCAGGTTGTACAGCTCACTGTGTCTGTCCATGGCCACATGACCTGTGCCTGTCTGGGGTTGCACGGGCACTACCAGATGGAGGTACAGAGTGGCTACTGTCCGACGACACATGTTCGCTGGAAATGTGTCCCCGCTGAGACCGTCCAGGGCCATGTCCACGTGGCCTGCTGTGTCCTGGTGCTGACAGCGCAGCAGCAGCTGCACTGCTACTGCTACCAGCACTATGGGAGTGGGCATGTGAGGTGGCACGCTCACGTCGACCTACACTAGGTGGTGTTGCTGGCCTACATTCACGTGGCCTACTCCTCACTCCTACCAGGTGTTCCAGCACAGACAGCTCCCGCTCGCAGATTGCCATGCCTCGGTCAAGGATTCCGACCATTTCACCTAGTCGCCTATCCAGAACATTAGCAATCTGCTGTTGAGCATTTGCCAATGCCTGGATGTTGTCATTTAGGGTATGGATAGCAGCCCTCTGCAGCCTCTGCCCTTCTCTGTTCTGCCATTCAGCACGTGCCTGTGCCGCCATTACAGTCTGGAACATGCGTCTGGTGATACCAGCTGCTGCGCTCTGTCCTGCAGGTGCATGTCTGCCAGAGGTCCTCCTACGAGCAGCACCAGCCACATGCCTGTGTGGCACATCTGCAGTCATTACACTGACACCATGGTGTGTAGACACACCTTCTGTAGCCACCACACGTTCCTGTTCCACGCCAACAGACGCTGACTGTCCTTCCTCTATGGCCACCGGTGATGCGCTATGCGTTGGCAGCAGAACTGTGTGCGGGGAAGAGGGGGACATAGCTGGGATGGTAACCATTGGCAAAGATTCAGCCCCTGACAACCCTGCCTGTACCTCATGCATATGTTCATCACCGCTAGTATCTGTGGGGACACTAACATCAGATGGACCGCAGGAGGGTAACGCACCTACATCACCTGTGAATGCAAAGAAATACTGTAAAGTACAATAGACACAGACACACACACACACACACACACCCACAGACACACACACAGACACACACACAGACACACACACAGACACAAACAGACACACACAGATACACAGACACACACAGACACACACAGACACACACAGACACACAGACACACACAGGCACACAGACAAACCATGCATGTGATTTGTCAGATGGCATGCAGCATGCCTGCGATAGAGCAGAGGGCATGCAGCTCAGACATTAATAGTGTTAGTAAGCATACCTCCCTGGGGTGCACACTACAGCAAGCAGGTGTCATATCAGTAGCCATGCAGTTCACACAATCATGGAAGTATGCATGCATCACCGTGATACACCATGTGGCCCAGAACAGGATAACAGTACACATGGCTGATGTGACCTTGACATGTAATTTGCTGACATGTGCATTAACATGCATACATGTTTGACACAATGGTGTCCTGACACATGTACAGCATCATAATGGGCTTCACATTGCAGTGTTGTGTGTATGCCCTACAGATAGAATGCATGTTTAGCAAATGTGCATGAGCACGGGAGGGTAGTGTGAGCTGTATACATTGCTATACAGTGTGAAGTACAGACACTGTGCCATTGCATGGCAACATGAGGCATGTATGTTGCTGTAGAATGCATAATATGTACACATTGCATAGCCATAACTGCAACACAGTCGTGATGTTCGACAGATCATATATGGTAGACTTCAGTGACACCTCCAATAGCTGTGCACAGGCTTTTAGGTTGTCCACTATACCTCATCAACTGTATAATTGGTCAGCTAAGGCTATAATTGGACCATGTGTGGACAATGTGCAACAGGGTGTATACACATCCCATGTACTGTGTGGCTACATGTCTCTGGCCATCCCCCATGGCCATGTGTGCACATGTGGTGGCCAATTGTGTGTGATGGGCATCTTCTCCACATGTCTGTGTGGTCCCATATGACATACACCCATACATGTCAGATATGTCACATTCCACAGGTCTATGCAGACAACGGGTTGTATGTTTGGTATGTGGGGTATAGGTCATGTAATAGTGTGACAATATTGCAGACAGAACACTACATGTCTGGGACATGTCAGGTGGCACATCACAATGTGTGCACCCAATGCAGGGGCATATGACACAATGGTGACACTTGTGGGCTGCCCATATCACAGCTCACTGTGTGGTACTGTGTGCATTCACATATGTTGTTCCAATGCATACTACATATGCCTCCATTGTAGAACACCTCCACCGTTGTATGCACAGCTGACCACACATGTCGCAATGACAAGTACTGTGGTTTCAAGTCTGTGTATCATTACGTGTGAATATATTGCACATGGGTGGCGTGTGTGAATGCATGGTGGTGCGACCTGCATATCGTGACTGGAACAAACATCAGGCATGCAAGTGTTAACTGGCCACATGGCAAATAGATCTACACTGTAACATGCCTGATACTAATGACAGTCTCACCTGCAATGGACCCATGTCTGTGCGGCACTCCAGACGTACCTGTATAGGGGTGACACACCAGTATGAGCATTATCCATGACTGTATGACAGCCACAGGTTGCACTGTGCATGTGCACACATTCACCTGTGTAATAGCATATAGTATGCACATGTGTGCATACACAACGTAGCATACTGTAGTATGCAGCATGTGTGTCCACATACCTGGCATATGTTGTTACTTTACATTATGTACAGTGACACATGCAACTACATGGGATATATAAGCCATATGTGCATTACTGACTTACCAGGCAACTCCAGGCTCATTGGTTGGGAGACACCCACCTCCACGATGGCAGCTAGTGTTTCTGGATGCTGTTCCCTGGGTGTCCCCAGACGGGCCAGTAGCTCCTCGGTGTGTGTGAGTGGGGGCTGGGTTGATGGCCCACCACCAATTCTACCTTGTTCCCTGGCGATTGCAGTGGCACGCTGTTTTGCATGTCGTATCAGGTCCGTGCAGTGTCTGCGCACCTGCTGGTAGGTGCAGTTATGGCCACCCACATCGTTCACCCTCCTGCGTAGATCCTGCCACAGGTCATCCCGCTGCTGGGCATGCTGTGGCACATGGCTGAACAAAAAGTCATAGTTGTCATGGAGCTGTGGGATGAGGACATCATCCTCCTGGCGGGTGTATGCTGGGAGGGGTGTACGGGGCATTATCTGTAAAACATAATGATGGTGACAGGTCACAGTTTCAGAGATGTACAGAGATACTGCTGCACATACATTTCTATGACATCTACTGCATCTGCACAGTTATCTTTGCAAAGCACCATGACACCGACATGACTGACGTGTTTGTGTCACACATGTCACACCCATTATGCATTGGATATCATCACCATATATGCGTGTCACCTCATTACAGTGTTCATACTCCATGTAAATGCTGTCTTGCTGTGGGCATGTCTATTTGCCTGCACTTGTGCTCTTACCTATCTGCACATGCCTCGATGTGTCCACGGTACTACTGTTGACCTGGATGCTGTGTATATGTCACATATCAACACAGACACAGCCGGAATGGACTTGAGCAGTGACAATGCACACATACGCATGGACAGCTGTACATTCATGTGTTTTGCCATATACATCTACACAGCACTGTACAACTGCTCAACATCCTGACACGGATCGCCTGTATTACACATGTGATAGACATGGGACAATGGATAGTCAGACGACATTTGCAGGGATGGTCATCAACCATAGCATGTGCGGGCACGGTTTCCACGCTGTTACAGATGGCCATTGTGCCACCACAAGCTGCATCAATGCCACATTACTGATCCAGTCAGTTGATAGTACATCTACCATGCGGCCATCACACCATGTAGGACTGGGATGACATCTGCAGCTTTGATGGACAGGGTTGCATGGTATGGCGGGAGTATGTCATATATATGGCACAGGGATCTGTCCAGCCTGTGGCGATCCTAGTATTAGGACAGTGGCTGTCCATGACATATGTCATATAGATCAAGATATGGACATGTAGCACGTCCATCATCATGGTGTAGCAAATGTCCTTCTGCAAGGTAGACGGCATGTTGCATAGTGGAGGTGTGGATTGTGAAGGCTGTTATCGCACATCCATGCATAGCCATTACCCCTTACAGGTGGTATGTGATCCAATATTGGTCACCACAGTGCTGTATATGCCTGGCCACTGATCTCCGTGCTCATGGATAGCACCCTGACATGACATGGGTACCTCAGATGACTACCTAAGGGGCCTGGAGACGTCACCATTTCGGGGGTGCACTGCACAGCACCATCCCTTACACAGTGTCCATAATGTTGACCACAGCCTAGGTAGCAGTTTATGGGTACAGGGATGTTCACCTAGCGGTGGCACTGCTGGTATCATCCATCAGACTGTGCACATATGTCACACACCTCACACACACACAGCCCATTCTGTATGTTGTTCAGAACACTGACACAGCTAAACTGATAGGTCATGGCCATTCACAGCCTTACATACACAGATGCCTAACATTTGTGTGTGTGGTATGGGCTACAATGAGGGTGGGGTACAACAGATTAACCCTGTTCTACTGTATCTGGCACAGATGTGCTGTGCATATGTCACTCTTGCACCTTTTGTAGTTGTGGGTCTGTCAACAGGCCACTTGTGGAACACACCTGTGACATGCAAAGGTATGTGTAATCAAATATCTGTGCTATCTTATACATCTGTACTGCTAACATCTACAGTGCTAATGGTTCATGGACATGCACACCATACTCAGCAGGGTTATAGTGCGGTGCCACCCTAAATGACTGTCATCACCACTTGTGGGTTGATATTATCCAACACCCTATCTGTATTGTATGGTCATGCTAGGCACTTGTTCAGAACATGTGAGCATGTCATGAGCTAATGATTACTATAGCGCCCATTCCACATCATTTCCCACAGGTACACTGGCTGTCCTACACTTCCCAGCTTGCTTAAGGTACGACAGCTGTTGTACACATGTAACGCACATATCCTGTGGGACATGGTTGTATATGCAGGCATGTCCAACTGTCACGTACCAGTGCTACTGCCTGTCTATATGAGGGATATGTCGTACATGTGGCAATAGAGCAATTGTCTCGTGTACACATTCAATGCTCACTTCCCAACATACGGCACTACAGCCTGTGGGGGATGCACGTCTGCAGCCGTGCTGGGCCCATAGCTCTCAGGTGTACCTCGTTACTGGGAACGTACCTCATTTGGGGTTCTAAAAGGTGCATGTTCCTCAAGGTTCCACATTGGAAGGGTCTGTCACACATTCATTGTTTTACATAGTTTACCTGCTAGCCATGGCTAGATAGATGAGAATCATATTAATTCATTGGAATATCTGTTTTATACGTAAGACCAGCCTATTTTAGCCATCATATGCCCTTCCTAGTTGACGCTGTTAGTAACCCAGTTGTAAGTGTTCCACGTTTCGCCCATTTGTCACACTGTATGAGGGCTAATGTTCCTCATTTTGGGGACAGGAGGCTGACAGCTATGGCTGGGGGTAATGCTGTCGCCAACCCTGACTGCACCTGACAGTCATTTAGGGATGTGTAACATTCGCAACACACCCCACCCATCACATAGTCTCACATAATCTACACCACTGGCCACACCTACGAGGACAACCTGTGCAGTACGTCTCCATACTCACTGTAGGCACCAGAGGTAGCCCCCATCATGGAAGACAACATCACCAGCTTATAGCCCACAGACTCATGTGTGCCCACCACATACAGCCAATAGTGTGTTATAACATTCACAACACACCAGTCATAGCTGACTCTGTAGGGTGTCACACTGCAGTTCCACACAGCAGGCTACGCAAGGCGTTAGTCGCTTACATCTTGCTGTCGGGTAACTGCTTCTGCAACATAACCTATGCACCCATGCCACACCTCACCAGGTACGATATGTCTGTCATTCGCCATGTTAGTGTGACTGCCTTGTGATGCCACTTCACAGACTACGTGTGCAGGGACATGCAATAGCTCACCAGTCTTATAGCCCTGAGGGTGTGGGCCTATCCCTGGGGAGCATTTTGCATTCGTCCAGACACGATACCACTGTACAATGACCGACTGTGTCACTTCAACAGTTGCCTATGCTCCGATTGTCATTCCACAGGCATGTGGTATCTGTCCGCTATGACTGTCCTGGTCAAACACAATGCTGTGGCACAGATGACTTGCACCTGTCAGCCCTGGGAGTACAGCTCACATGCTAGGCTCTTGCTGCTGCTATACTGCCTGTCCTGCACACTTTCCAATAACTGTCACCGGCAGGGCGGTAACTGGCATGCACCTGTCCTGCACAGTTTCCAATAACTGTCACCGACAGGGCAGTAACTGGCATGCGCGACATGGGGTCATGTGACACATTGCTTGCATCTTCCCCTGTGACACACGCAGGCAAGGCACACCTTATAATGCACCACTCCAACATCTCTGCAGTGACTGGGACCTGCCTGTAGGCTCTGCAGAGCACACCTGCAATGACAGGTTATAGACGGACCATACCTTCCAGGCACATACCTGGACCGGCACACCCACAGCTGAGGGTTTCCCATATCCCACTATGTTTTGCACACATCCTGGCAAGTTGCTTAGCACAATGCATCAGAGGTGCTCCACGTGCAACTAACTGTGTCCGGGACCGCTATACACATTGTAACAAGCGACAGGGTCAACATCATACCCCACGGGTAACATACCTTCTATGGTGGTATAGTGGACAGTGGGCCTCAGCTACTACTGATGTGTGACTGACACTACCCCACACTTCACTGGGATAGCCACTCATGTACCGACACATCCATGAGTCATACCCTCCACTCTGCTGGATCAACACATACACACCACCTCCAAGACCTACATTACCCTTGGCATGAACACTACCACCATGTGACTGGTGTTACACACCTGGGGTTATCCCCTCATTGGTGGATTCCGAACATATGCTAATCTACCTTGTTAGCCACATCCTGGAAACACACCCATCACAGCATACACAGTACATGTGTACTACTACACCTACTACAGACGTCTGCTGACAGCGGTTGTTAACATCATGACACCCATGCAGATGGACAATACACATACAAATACTGACACATACCCCAGTGCACTTAATTAGCATGTACACAACTGCATGGATCATGCTATTTCACACAGAGCCATGATGGTACACACCAGATAACAGATGCCACTCTGGTGGTCATGTTCCACGGACATATGATGTACAACAACAGGTGTAGGCTGTTGCACAGTGGTGTACATTCCCATGTGTGGGGTGGCTCACTGGTCAGCCGTGGTGGGGCCACAGGGTCCCTCATCACATACTCCAAGACTGGCATTATGGTGGTATGTCAGTATTCGATGGCAACACCCACATCTGCTGTCACATACAACAGTCACTCAGGAACATTGCAGACCCAGGTATTGTTGGCAACATGCTGGAGGATGGATTCAATGCTGACAGTACACCCTCTCACTCACTACAGGGCCGCAATCCATACATGAACATTGTGGTGTCCCTGTGGTCACATCTACACAGTACTGACCTACACTCTATGTGTCCTGGAACACTGGCCCCATGTTACCTTCCAACGTCCCAGGCTGTGATGTCCACCAACCTCTGAATTACTTGTCTCCCCACTAGGCCACCATATTCAGTAATAGCCTTGTTTCAGACATTGTAGACCCTGAATGGCACACAGCAGCATTTATCACACTACACACAGGTGGCACCACATTGCACGAGTGGGACTATAGTCCTACACACCTGCTGGACTGTTCTGCGTGGCTATGGGGCACATCGTCAAGGACATAATTCTCAGAGACATTGTTGGTCTCCCGTCCTTTGCTGCCACCCGGGTTGGGCTTGTTAAGGCCAGAGCATGGCCCCTACACATGGTGGACTCCTTTCATACAGTTACCAGGGCAGTTGCTGATGGTACAGGAGTCCACACATCCTACATTGTCCTCTCATTGCCTTTCAGCACCATTCCCCATTCTGGTATTGACAACATACACATCCACCTGCACATCGTACCCTGTGTCTCAGGATGTTATGCTATGTGGCTCATGGACAGGACACACAGTGAGGCCAGCATACCATAGTACCTACTACATGTCAGGTACTTTGGCATACCACAGTCCTCAGTCATAGGGCCCCTCATGTTAAGTATATGCTTCCTTGCGGAACAGGCTGGCACAGGGGACTTTCCCTGCCTAGCTTTAGAACCCCTACATACCAAGTGCCATGATTGCTCCACCAGCTGATACTGACTCCAACCATATGGGTGCCATTGTGACAGATACATAATATGACTATCATGGCATCAAGCTGCATGACACAAGGTGCATGCACATCACCTTTGCATTACACCATTCACCCACTGACTATCACATGGATGGTAGTCCCCTACATACATATCACATTGTACATGTTTGCAGTACACACATATGTCGCACCCACTCCTGTGGTTACCGTATTGCCACTGTGGTGCGGATATCCTCCTATCTGGCCACACCTATCTGTACTGGGTGTGTAACTGGTACATAGGCACCCATTGTACCTCTGAACTCAAGACATCTACACACATTCAAGGGTACACCATCCAATTTAGGGTGTACCTTACACAACAGCTACAGCTTTACATGCCACAACATTAACACGCCATGACGTTTACTGAGCTCCGACAGTTTAAATATGCGGCTGCACTACGGACACCACATCTGTACACATTTGCATACTACATACTCAGGGGTGACCTCTGCTGATCAGACAGGGCCCATGTCCACAACATTATTGATGGATATACTCCTCATACGCAACATAAGCAGAGGCCACTGTGAGCAACATGCTCATGGATATGTGCACACAAGCCACAATGAGTGGGATGTGCTTCTGGGTTACATTCCCAAACAGGACACTCACCATGCTGTGGAACATAAGTCCTCTGTACATCACGCAGGGACACTCAGTAGCACTGTTCATGTGATACCTCCCTTGGTGGTTGGGAGACACATGTAGGCCTGGGATCACTGCAGCGGCTGTACTGTGCAGTGGTGCAGGTGACACCTGGCTCTGCTCTTCACAGGACTCTGCTCTGGAGAGGTGCCACTAGTGTGAACACTGTAGTTGTGCTTACACATGACAGACTGCATAGTACCCCACTATGCACCTGTGCAGCTATTGCATGTCCTTTGTGCATGGTTACTTGGTAGCCCTTCCATTTAGATTAGCTATCATGCAATTACTATGTCCCATACCTACAGGCCATATGTATCCTGCTATTGTACATACCAATAGACGATACCTGTGGTATGCATGATATGCCTGTTATGCTGTGTAGAATATCTGTCATATCTACCTATAATACTATACATTACACATATTTCACATAGTATCCCATAATGCAAAGCATACTTGCTCAGCGGGACCACCTTACATATGTCATTAACGTTATTTACCCATACACATGCGTGCTGTGACAGTATATCAGCATATACTATCCCCTGCTATGGCACGTCCTTGTTGGACATGCCCTACCACTGACGGCGGGTTGTATGGCATTGTTCTGTTTAATGGCCTCATGTAGCATCCCTTCTGGTGTCTGTGCTGTGTACCTTGTGTCCCACTGCTGGACGCACAGATTCTACAAGCGTTAGTATGCTCAGCAAGACATCACTACATCAATACCTTTCCCCACTTTATGCATTGCGGACACATTTAATTAATGCAAACCAGGCTATACATACAGTAAAACTAATTAATACAGATCATGCTATACATAACCTTACATATCAGGCGTTCTACATACCTTGTTGTCGTTACGGCGTTTCGTTTCTATCTCTCTCACAGTGTTTCAACTGTTTTTTGGTATGAGCATACGGTTTGAATGTCTGGCAAGTCATCCTTATATACATCGATACCTGAAACATGTGGATTCTTCCTGCCAATTGGTGTTCCTGAGTGACTAATTACTTGCATATCAGCTGTGCAGCTACTCCATTCACCAATTACATGGCGACAGTGGGGTATAATTGGATTCTCCACTTGGGCGTTGCCTATTTGCCCTACCTTCGGGGAGACGGTCTGTATTGTGTTTTGTTATGAGTAACTGCAACTGCTATGCATGGAGACATGTATAGTTTGGATTCATGTCCCCCGTGGATTGCGTGTGACAGGTAGAGTATTTGGTTCAACATGTGGGTGTACCTGTCATCCCGACGTCTGTTAACGGAGTATTGCAATCAATACCTGCAACATGGCTGTTTGTTCCATTATACAACGCCTGCAATTTTGCATGTCGCCTTTAATTGTGTCTCTCACACGGTATGTTGAGGGTTCTGCAGATGTAATTGACTGACTGGATGTTTGTGCTGCTATTACAGTTTGTATTGCTTTAGTTTCTAGTGTGGGGGATGTCGGTGGTTGTACGTAACATATACGGTTTGTGGGCCTTGCATTTCTACATAATCCATATATATGTGTGTGGGCTCTGTCCCTGATTAGAGAGCTAACAGTTAGTAGACGTATGTTACAGGATTGTACGTTGGGCCATTGTTAATTGGTTTCTATATCGTCTGCAGGTGAGCTTGCTACTTGTATACATCCGTAATTGCAGCGATATATCAGGGGATATGTGTAGGTGACAGCTATCCCTTGTATTTCTGTCCCAGATATTTGCAGTCATTGTGGTTGTGTTGTGAAAAGAGCCTGTTTGCCATGGGTTGCCACCTTATCATATGGTCATTGTTGGACACTTGTGGGACACAAAGCAGTGTTTACAGGCCAACACGTAGCCACGGTCAGTACACAGGTAGCACATACTTTTATCCTCACTACATACCTATTGTTGTGACTTTGGATACTTATCGTATTGCATGTAACGTTTAGGTTTCTTACATACAGGCATAACTATTAAATACGACTGTTACATTATATATGGGACATATTTATGTCCTACCATCTCAGACATTTGCCCTTTGTACTGTTTTATGTCAGGACACACCTGCACAGGGTGAGGTTGTCCCTCCTACTGTGGTACATGTAGTAACCGTATGCCTACGGCTAGCTATACCCACACATACCATACTGGTTTGCCTCTCACTTGGCACCAACATACACATGTTGCGGACACACACACACATTACAGTCCCACAGAAACACACACGGCACCCTCAACGCACACTTACACAGACTACGGCACTCACAGACACAGTTGAACACAGTACCTACGTGGACCGCGACACCGTCAGCAGTGACTAACCGTCCCTTCATATCATCATACTATTACTCGCGGATGTACTGTTCCGGTACTGTGTTCTATCGGTCTTTCAGCCTCGTGGTTACGCATATTGGTATGTTACACATTCCATGGTTGGCGGTATCCTATTTATTTGTACCTCCAAGATGTTATGAATGTCGTTGAACTATCTATCATATTTGCAGATATCGCTGAATCCATCTATATCACCATATATCCCTCTATTGCCCTTTCTATCTGTATTATATATATGCATATGTGTACATATATATATATATATATATATATATCTATAAATATATCTATATATATCTATATCTATATATATATATATATATATATATATATATATATATATATATGTATATATATATATATATAGATATATATGTATATGTATATATAGATATATATATATATATATATATATATATATATATATATATATATATATATATATACATATATATATATATATATATCTATATCTGGCGGGGAACGTGACAGGCACACAGCACCACCATATGCTATAAGACTCATGTACTGTTCAGGTGTTGGCATTCCTTGTTGCACTGGCTGTTGTGTTTACAATGTTTGAGGGCTGCCTATGTAGGAGTCACACATTGGGCCATCTATACATTACAATTTACAGGTGGTCATGTTTGTGTGCCATCCATTTTACTGTGTGTGCAGGTGGAGAGGTGTCAGTCTGTAGCGGCCTACACGGTCAGTGTATGTGCTATACGTTCCCTCTTTGCCAAGGCGTAGACATATTGGGCACGCCTCCGTCTGCCTACTGGGGCTGGCACAGTGTGTTCATGGTCTGAATCCCTCTGTGCCTGTACTGGTCTTGGCAATTGCGGTGGGCTATGAGGGCCTTCACCATTTTGTCCCTGCTGCAGCTGCTTCCGCAGGATCATATTATGTAGCATGGCACATACTATGATGATGTGGGCACATGTGCCTGGAGAGTACTGCAAGGCTCCACCAGATGTATCCAAGCACCGGAACCATGATTTCAGCATCCCGAACACACACTCTATGATGATTCTGGTTTGTGCGTGTGCCTCATTATGGCGTTCTTGCATGGGTGTGTGTGCATTTCTGATGGGAGTCATCATCCACGGCTCCAGTGCATAGCCAGCATCCCCCACGAGATGGCCATGTGGGATGTCCCCCCTGACAAATACCTGATACAGCTGTGAGGCATGCCAGATATGGGAGTCATGGTAGCTTCCAGGACTGCCAGCACACACATCCATGATAATGCCCTGGGCATTGCACATGACCTGGCAGTTGATGGAGTGGAATCCCTTGCGTTTTATGTAGCGCATACCCTGCTCACCGGGTGGTGACTTGATTTGTATGTGCATGCAGTCTATCGCACCCAGTACCTCCGGGTATTGTGCCACACGGTGGAAGTGACGCATATTGCTGGCCAACTCCTCCTGAGTTCTGGGGAAGTATATCTGCTCATTGGCATGTGGTAACATGGCATCCAGGAAATGGTGTAGTACCCTGGATGCTGATGCCTGTGAGATACCCATTATATCTCCAGTTGGCCTTTGAAAGGTACCTGTGGCCAGTATTCGCAGGCTTACACATACCTTCGTGTCCACTGGTATGGGTTCCCCTCTATTGTTTCTGGTTCTCACGTGTGGCCGGCACAGCTCCACTATTTTATGTAAGATGTCCCTATCCACCCTGTAACGCTCTACTATCTCCAGGTCATGTAGCCCCTGGTAGGTTACCCTTGGTCTGAACACTCTCCTTCTTCTCCGAGGCCTGTGGTGGTTGTCGGCATCATCCTCCACAACACCGTCAGTCTCTAACACATGCTGATGAATCACAGCTATGGAAGCTCCCAACATGTACATTTTAAAAGTTCCCCGTGTGTTTACACCTATGGTGCGGTGTTTGGGAATACACAGGTGTGTGTTGGGTGCTTACACACTTTATACTATTGTGCTGTGAACACCAATGATGTCATAGGGTGTGTATGTACATTCGTAGCTACAGGTTATGTTATGTGTTTTACTGCCGGAACTACTATTGTGGTGCCTTTGGTGTTGAATTACATTTGCCTGCCGTGGATTACCTCTTGACCTTCCCTTTACATTTCTGCGTTGCACCTACCATTTTCTGGCGTGCATCCTGCAGCCTACTTTCATTTGTGCTTTCCTGGACCTGGCGTATCTTGCGTTATGTGTGCTACTGCCGGTCTGCTGTCGGTTTGCTTTGCTCTGCTGTGTCAGGTCTCCTATCTTTGCAATCCAATACCTCCCCTCCTTTCTTTGCATTCATATGCCTCCCCTATCCTGTTTTGCAGGTTTCTGCAAGCGGACTTGTCAGCTGCCGTTGATTGGCCTTCATAGGTTGATTGGTGTTGATTGCTCATTAGTACTCCAATTACCCTACTTCCGCATTTCCTTTTCTTCCCCTGACCTTCCTGTTTCTGCTATTGTTTGCGGCGCGTGCGTCCGATTACTGGGTTTCGGGCACGTTTTCATCCTCGTACACATGCTCTTTTGGTCACCATGTGTGCGCTCAGCTAAACTATTCCTCCCCACCCCTATCCTCAGCTTTGCTTAGCAACGGACGGGCCAGATTTGCAATGCTCCAATGTGCTTAGTACTACAGTGGCACACCCCTCTGCTGATGTCATGTATCTCCTCTGAGCCACTCCTCGGTGTTATACCTCTGCGCCATATGGTACAACCTTCCTCCGGCGGGAAATTTGCGATTCAGTATTATCTGCCTCATTTGCATGGCATTGACTACTAATTCATAGTTACCATGCCGAACACTATCGCAAGCCCTTAGCAACCCTTGCACCTTGGTTGTGGTGTTCCATGACTACCATTGTGTGTTATGCTGTAAACCTGATTTCTATTACGTTGCAATTTTATGACATTTTTATATTATTTCTTTATGTTACAGCTTCTGCACACATGCCCTGCGGTTCTGCTGTGCGTTACTGTGGACATGACATTAAATGTTGTTATTTACGTGTTGTGCATCTTTTCTTATGCCATTGGCTGTGTATTTCGCCATTGGCATATGTTCACGTTGTGATACCTGGGTCTGGCCCTCTTCCATAGCTCCGATGTTATGTTTGGGAAAATGTAAACCGTGTTTTTTGGTTTACATTTCCGTGGACTTACACTACGCCTGCACCACTTCATGAATCGCTATATGCCTTCATTTGCATGGTGCAACACTGCACATGGGGTGATTTGCATACCTACGCCGGGGGATGCGCAGATCTGGCGTACGCCAGTAGTGCACGTGGAATTAGATTGTACCTGAATCGCTCGGCGGCCATATTTGGCATTATAACGCCTACGCTATGCGTGCGCCTGACGCAAGCTTCATGAATCCCGGGGATGTACAATAAAAATACATCACAACCTCAACTACAAACTGATACTCTGGACCTAAACCACTTGCTTACCTTCAAAAAACATCTCCTTAACCCCTAAACTAAGGTTGTGCTATTTGGGCTAGGAAGCTCCCAGTTCCTTGAAGCTTTTGGACTAGCTCAACAAAGTAGGGCAACCATTTTGAAAAGTGCCTGGCTTGCACAACTAAAGTATGGCTGACTCTTGTTTCCCACTCCCTAACAAAAATATATCAACACTTTATACATTATGTAAAAAAACTCACTTCACCAACAATTTGCCTTCAGCTCAAATACCATTTCCTTACTTTAACCAATAAACTGTTTCTTAGTACAAGTCAGAAACAATGTAAATCTGAGTTCCCAGCTATTCATATTACTCCAATAATATGCCGCTCTACATTGGTAAGATAACTAATCCCCACCATACCAACCTACAACCTCAGAAGCCAGGACATAGTAGGCCCTACTCTCCAAAGCGCATCTACTAAACTACAAAGAGCTAACTCTAGTTTCTCTGTGCTCTATACAAAACTATGGCAATCCATTCTCTTTATCTCTCCAATCATATTAGCGATGCTATGTTCAGGTCACAAGTGAAACAGTATCTATTTAAACAATACAAATGTAAATACTGGAAATTAGGACATATCACTTAATGAGCATGATTCTGAACTATGTACATTTCCTCTCACACCACATCATCTACACCTGTATTTTTACTTTCTGTAAATATGTCCACAGCTTCCCTTTCTCCTTGTTCACTCCCATCTAACAGCTTTTAAATTTGTCAGTCCCTTGTCTCCTCGGATTCTATGCTTCTGCCATTATTTATCTCATTGTTTGTCCTACTTTGAGTTTGCAACTGCAGTTTCCATGGCTAAACCTGCTTCTCACTCTTTTCTTGGCAATCCTCCCATTCCACTTTTCTACATGTAAAACGTATAGCTTAACACGGTGAAGAGTTTATACTTAGTGCTTTTTTGTGACTAGTTTGTATTACCTTTGTGTTCCACTTTTGGTTATACTTATTACATTTTTGTTCCTACTGGTTTCAGTTCAGTTCAGTGTATGCCTGCAGTTATTCATGCAGTGATTGCTGCCCTGTCTTGATAACCAAATGTAAATAAATACAATAAATAGATATATGTGTGTGTGTATATATATATATATATACACACACACTACTAATAGAAGCAGGGGCACCAATGATGTAATAAACTTAGGGGCTTTTGTCTTTGTTGTAAAAAAAGACCATCAGAAACCTCAGGCAAAAACTCTTCCATTAGCAGTGATTTCTTTTGGGATTTAAGTTGTGTTTTACTCTGCAGTTGATTGAAGAATTTGTTTTTTTTATCTATCGATATATCTATCTATCTATCTATCTATCTATCTATCTATCTATCTATCTATTTATCTATCTACAGTTGGGGGTTGGGGAAGTGCAGCCCTCCATGTGTTTTTTTGTACTGTTCAACTTTTTGGAATGTCAATCTTATGGTCTCGACTATATGAAAATTAACTTTCCAAAAAGTTAATCTTCTGATATAAATCCATATATCTGTACCTAGCTATATCTATCTGCATATCTAGATATCTATATTTAGTTATTTATTTTACATTTATTTACTGGGTAATGTCCGGCTGGGCCAGAAGCCCATTTTCAGCAGAAACCCAGGAAGAAAAGCTCGAAAAATAAATAAATAAAATAGAAAGACAGTATAATAAAAATAAAATATATGTTATAAAAATGAAATACAGAAATAATGTAGTTACAGTAAATTTTGTTTTCATAGAAAATATTTACACAAATAGACTATATTGCAATCGTGTTTAAGCAGAGTATATGTGAGATGATTTTTTTAAATACATATTTAGAAGACAAAAATTGCTTTAGCTACATCTATCACTCTCTCTCTCTCTCTTCACACACACTCTCTCTCTGTTTCTCTCTCTCTATATAATATAGAGTTGGAATAAGAAATCTGATAATGCTCTGTATTAACTTCTGTATTGGATACTGCCTTATTCTGTTTTGAATCACCACACAGCTTCAATACCTTGGCTATGTTGTATCACCATAGAAAGTCAGTCAATATCCACCATCATAAAATGTAATTCTTAAAATTAAATTCTTTATTGAGTATAGCTGACTTAATTTTAACTGTAAAATCAACCCATTGGTAAAGCTATAACTTTCTATTTAGGCAGATAATGGACATATACAGCACATAAAATATGTATACTACTCATGGCCTGATACTATCAGTATTGTGAGTGGATACTCAATCCATTTAAAATGATGGGCTGTATGAAAAAAATGTAGCGAAAACAGAGAAATCCTAATAAAGTTATTTAAGTAGTTTAAAATTGTGTAATTTGTGTAAAACATCATTACTTTGCTGATACAGTTTATGAATCTCATGAATAAACATGTGTATGGATACAACATTTGATGACAAAGCCATGTCTTTCAAACAACATGTATTATGTAATATTTCAGTCATGCCACATTTATTTCATCTGTGAGCTACATAGTATGTAAAGCTTGTTTTTTGTTTTTTTGGCTTGCGATCAAATTTTAATTGCTAAAATGAAAATCTTTAACAAGGACATGTATGTATATTTCCATTATGTTTCAAAACCTGATACTGTAAAATTTACATTAGGCACAGCAACACTAACTTTGGTGAAAATGTAGCACTAGATTCATTGGGCTGAGTACATAGCACGAATTTAACACAAAGTCTGTCAGCATATAATCTGTGATCATGAAGTCTGTTAATTAATTGAGCTATTGCCAATGATATATAGGACACCACATTGCTCACACCAGTAAAATCTCCATTAAGGATAGTATCTGTACAAACTCACTACCCAGGCTTCTCCTGCAAGTTAGAATGATAGCTTTGCATCAACTAAATAGCAGTAATTTAGCTAAAAATACTTTTAGAAAAAACTAGAAACCAAAGATGACTCCAACACATTCATTATCCAACCTGCTTTCAATATGTAACTTCCAGTCCTCTGACAAAACCACTAGCCCACATTTTAATCTGTCAATAAACCCATTTTTGTTCCACAACAATTCAAACATGCACTATTAATCCATATACCCACAAAAGGGTCCTATAAGTGTCCCACATTGCTACATACTTATCAATATTCTTTATTCATTTACCAAAATCTGTGAATCTCCTTATTAATCTGCTAATAGAATACGTTAAAAATACAGAATCCTAACTGATGCTCATCATGGCTTTATATCTGTCCTTGGCACTATAATGGCTATATGCACATCTACAGATAAAAATCTACAATACTGTGGAAAACAATAAACAAAGAGCTATCATAATCATAAATATTAGCAGGGTGTTTGAAAGTGTATGGCATGAAATAGTCTTTAAAAAGCTTGATATATAGGGACTTTGCCTGACTACATTAGTTACTTCCAAAACTAGCTTACAGACAGAATATTTAATATATAAGCACATAGTTCTACCTCTGAAGTAGGCTATTTATTATCCTGATGAAGTTATAGTCCAGTACATGGGTTCCTCCACACCCAACATACAACTCCCTCTACAAAATCACTTCACTTTACTTTGTATTTATCTTTGTTAAAATTATCTTAGTTTAAATCAAAAACATGGTAAAACATTTAATTAAAAAAGCAAGGTAATATCTTGTTAACTCTCTAGTCAATCTAATTTCACAAAAAAAAAATCTTGGACTCACCGTTAATCTATCTCTTTCACTGATGTTACACTTGTACTTACCACAGGAAAAGTAAATGTTCAGACTAGTGCAGCCTACTCCATTGCTAATCATCTAACTGTCAAACAAGAAAATTCCTTGCAAAAGTGCTTTCATTCCCAGAGTTGAGTGCCACCTTCCTTGCATCTCATTGCTCTCCATTCAGAATACCCAGTGTACCCAAGTAGTTGAATCTGCAGGTTTATTCATCTTACTCTCAAGAATGAGCATGATGCCGTAATTCTTCAAAGCCTAACTGCCACCCTATGCAAGCCTGTACCACTCTCTTAATTTGCACAGTTGCTTTCAGGCTGATATATGCATACCATTGATGTACCTTTGCCAACAAAGCTGCTATAAGGTCCAGCGCTTAAAGGTTCACAGTTTCACATGTAAGTACTGGGCTAGCTGGAATTGCAGACCATTTAAAGCCAAGACACCTTCCCATTTTGTGCTTGAATTAACCTATCCCTTTCGGTTATAAATTTGCTTCTCCATCCCATGGTTTATAACAATATATTTCCCCTAGTGAGAATAACTGGGCTCATAGTATAGATAATATGAATGGACACACGTATGGGATCAAACATTTAGGAGCTGCCTCTACCCATTAGAAGCATAGGAGGCATCCATGGGGTAAATTTTATTTTCACTCCCATAGATTCAAGTTGTGCTTTAATATAGGCAGGGGTGAGGTTTGTTTTACATGGATGGGGAGTCTGTTCCATTGCAGCAGTATCTTCATTGAGATAAGACTGTCCCTCCAAACCATACTGTTAATGTTAAAAAAAGGTTTAGAGCTCTAGGCAGAGTATTTCTGATGCAACTTGACTTGCTGCTGTCCAGTAAAACCTTCAGCATTGAGTCATAGGATGCCTTGTATGCCAGACACAGGTCACCTCTAAGCAGTCTGTAGGATACAGAGTATAGTGACAGGGCATTCATTCAGCCCATGTGGGGCATATTGTTTAGACCTTGCATTGCTTTAATTTGGTATATCTGTGGGTGTTCTAGCTGTTGCACATGTCTGGACAGATAAATGCCAAATATAGGTGCAGAGGCCCAGGACAACATGGCAGAAAGAGAAAAACATTTCACCAAGACTATCCCAGCTAACTGGCACAAGTTCCCAGAATGTAATAAAAATGATTGAATAAGGTATTTTAGATAGATTCTGTTGCATCACCTAAAAGACACACAAATGTAACTGGTTTCAAGATTTTCATTAATTATCATTGCAGCTTTCACAGTCATTGCCTGTACGATTCCATCTGAAAGGCAAGCCATTTTCAAAGTCACAGGAGACATGACAACCGTATATGCATGTATATATATATATATATATATATATATATATATATATATATATATATATATATATTATATATAAGTGTGTGTGTGTGTGTGTGTGTGTGTGTGCGTGTGCATGTGTACGTGCGTGTGTGCATGTGCATGTGTGTGTGTGTGTGTGTGTGTGTGTGTGTGTGTGTGTGTGTGTGTGTGTGTGTGTGTCTATCTATATTATATATATATAT